>NC_134577.1:33534864-33712364 GCF_050947875.1 Dermacentor variabilis
TAGCTAACCTCTACCACATGGTGTGGGCTTGCCAATTTAATCCCATAGTTGACCCCATTCCAAATCCCCTCAGAAGAGCAGTGGGAGGCTATTCTACGCAGCGATGATCCTGACCGTCAGCACTGGCTGGTGGGGAGGGCCAGCGCAGCAGCAATAACCAATGGACTGCCGGACTAGGCGGCCCACCCACTAGTTCTACGAATATTCTGCAAATAAAGATGTTTTCAATCAATCAATCAATCAAATCGAGATGGATGACAAACCATCCCCACGTGCTCTCAAACGGTCCGCCACGACTCGGAGCGCTTCCTCCACTTGACCGAATCGAACACAGCGCCGTCCCTCGATCGAAAAAGACGCAACACTTTTCCATTACTGCCGTGCATGATCACGATAGAGCAGTAGTCATTTATGTAGCGGGGTGGCACTGCTGTATAGTATTAACGTTCTAGAATACCAGCGGCAATGCTTCCACGACCTTGCAGATTGCCGTAGAATTGATTTGCCAGGCAGTCGTACCCTTTCTCAAGCGATTTGACAGACGTAGTAGCACTAACGCAATTAGCGCACAATTTTTTTTTCATGCAATAGCCTTCGTGGAATAATCAGCACATCCCCATGCACTAAGGGTTGGCTGTATGTCCTCGCGTGCGAACGTTTTCAACGACGCCTGGACAGTGCGTCGAGGGGTGCGTCGTCTCGTTCCCGCGAGAAACCTGAGACCCCAATATAGGAGCGTATATCCTTCCTTCGGCGCACGATGAAGCTATCGTATGCTGGCTTCACGGGGTTCTAACTCGCGTGAAATAGAGCCTGGCACTACACCCCTTATCTTAATGCTGCGGCATAATAGGCAAAAGTCACTGAATCCAGAGGTAACTAACAGAGAACGTGGGCCGATATCGAAGGCAGCTAACGCAGTCTAACGCAACGTCTCAAAGCGCTTGATGTCAGGAATGAAGTATGCAAGTAATTGACACATGACATACGCGCCAGACGTTTCAAACAGCGATCTCTGGCACTCGAGAAGCATGCGGGCAATCGTGTGTGTGTGTGTGTGTGTGTGTGTGTGTGTGTGTGTGTGTGTGTGTGTGTGTGTGTGTGTGTGTGTGTGTGCGTGCGTGCGTGCGTGTGTGCGTGCGTGTGTGCGTGCGTGCGTGTGTGTGTGTGTGTGTGTGTGTGTGTGTGTGTGTGTGTGTGTGTGTGTGTGTGTGTGTGTGTGTGTGTGTGTGTGTGTGTGTGTGTGTGTGTGTGTGTGTGTGTGTGTGTGTGTGTGCGCGCACGCGTGTGTGAAACAGAAATAAAATAAACGCATGGATGCTAACCAGTCAATACCGAGCGGTTAGGGCATTGCACTGCTGTGCAGGATAACTGAGGCTCGATTTCGCCATCGGCCATGCACTTCTTTGACAGCATTACAGGCGGACTCCATTCACTTTCGAGGTATCCAACAGAAAACTCGAAATATGTTGAGCTTACACCATACACTGCGAAGGGCGTCCCAGTGCGCTTGAAATCGCAAGTTTGTAAAAAGGTGCGAGAGATAGAAACGTCGCTTCCATAAAATATTGCGCAAGGTCGCCCGTGACGTGCACGCTCATGTTGATATATCGGTCCCAACCACCACAATTTGTGCGCACGTTATGATATACTTGGAAAGTTAGCGGCGCTAAGTTCCGGCCTACTCTTTCTTGCCCTGACAGAGCAGCCGTGATTTGAACCACGGGCTCCGAATGAGGGAAAGACTGTTATCCGACAACGCGAACGCTCCAAGGCATTCGCATGCTATGCAGTCTGTCGTTCCCGAGAGGAAGGAGAAGAAGGAATAAAGAAATAACCAGTCGACTCCAACGCGAGGTTGTAGAGGGCAGTGACCTCTGCGCGTTACAGGACGCCGTCGGACGTCAGCCGCCTCAAGAATGCCGAGCAGCGCGATGCTGCAAAACACCGCGACGCTTGTCCCCGGAGGGTTGTCGGCGCGCATTAGGGGGAGGCAAATTTAAGCCGCGCTATATTTGAACGCGTCCGGAGGAGGCGGTTTGCTCGGGTGTCCCTTAGAAGCGGCGCGCCGTTTGACCGCCGCGCGCGAGGAAGGCCTCGTTAAGCGCTTCAGAGGCGGTAATGAGGGAACCGCTCGGGCGCGTAATGACAGGCGGCGATTACGCGGCGGGCGTAAGCGGGGAGCACAGCAGGCAAGTTCGGGGCAACCCAGCCACGCGCCGAACGCACGGCTCGGCCCGCTAAGACCGAACCTTCGGACGAATGCGCAGTGTTTTAAGGGCCGCGGCTTGCGGGTGCCGCCGGGTCCGCGGTCATCGAAAGCGAGGAAGCCGAAACGCAATGGGTGTGACTGACTTTCCTTTTCCGGAGGAAATTGACCTGCTCAATGCGTGGACTGGGTGCCGCGTGAAAGCCAGGGGCGAAACAGTTCAGTGAAAAAACTCCGGATATACACTAGTTTAAGCCCGTTAGATCGTGCAAGTATTTCCAGGCGTAAAGTGTGCTGCGCTGCGTGACTGGCTGCGCGAACGCGATAATTTGCGCAGTGGGAGAACCCCTCTAAGTAACGCCCTGGCTACGAGGCCAGGGCGATATTTAAGAGGGTTGTTTCGACTGCACTATTTTACCCCCCTGTCCGTCCAACGCAGCATGCTATGCCGTTCGCGTAACAAGTCAATGCAGCGCAGCCCGACTTAACCAGGGTGATAATTAAGGGGGTGTTTCGAAGTAGTGTGCTTTGAATACCCCTCTCGCAGCTGCGACCGTGAGCAGCTAAAAAGAATCTCACGCCGAACTGGTTGTTGAATAAAAAGCACCATATTTTAACACGAAAGTGCTTTATGCAGGGGTCCACCGTCAACTTCCTGCAATGGTTGTGACGTCGGCGCGAACGCGTAAAATATGCCATCCATCTCGACAGGAATGGCACCGCCATCTAGGAGCAGTGAGGCGAAATACTGCATCACGACACTAACGAGCGCCGACAGTGAGCGCTTCGGCAGCCTCAGCGCAGCGGGCGCTCCAACGCGGTGTAGCCTGGTGTAGGCGGCGTAGGCCTTTTGCTGAGGTGACGTCGCAGTTTCCGCGCATGGTTTGTCTTTCGCGTCCGATTAGCCTGTGGGACGCCTCGTCGGCTACGAAGTGCAGCGTCGACACGCATCAGCAGTGCTTACACGCCACCTTACTGCTCCGCTTGCGTTGGCACCAACGAAGAAAACTGCTGCGCTGAGCAACGCAGAAAGGCAAGGACGTCGACGGGCGAATCTCGCTTTGATCCGGCAAGAGACACGCCAGTGTTAAGCAGAATGTCTTCGCGCGTTCGCGGCGCGCGCTTCGAACTCTGGTGATGATCGTGTTTTAATGGCGCAACTGCCAGTTCTGGCCAAAGAGGGCCAAACACATGACGCAATGAGTTAGCAATGGTTGATGAAGTCTAGAGGGTACTATGGCTGTAAAGGGGGGCATATAAAATCAGTCAATCTGTAAGTGCGTAAAACATGTATGTGCTAACGCATGACAATGACAAGTGAGACATTCTATAACCATAATATATACGTTACAAAGCGACCATATGATAAAAAATAGTAGAAGTATGGAAATAGCACTAAAGCCTAACCCCGGTTCTTGAGCGCAAGAAGCGTGAGGCACACGCTCGAAGTAGCACTTGTGCAGCAGCAGCCTCTTATAAGAGGATGCGCTACGGCTCACTTGGGCGTATAACATGCAGTGTAGGTGCATCCTTAAAAAAAAAAGCTAAAGTTAATTTAACATCAAGTACCGGGTCGTTGCTAAGGACCATTGGTGGGTGTAATGGCACTTGTTGAGGTTCTGGTAAACTGAAGTGTTTTTTTTTTATTCTGATGGCTTCTAATTCACGACATTCCATGTGCATGATAGTGAGCATCTCGCCACGTTTACCATAGGCAGATGGCTCATTACAAGCAAGTACGAGTGCAAGTAGTATTTTCCGCGCCTAACGAGCTAGCAAGGCTATGTAAGGACGACACCCGAATGCTGCCGCCTAACAACAGTGAGAAAAGAAAAGCACAAAAATAGTTTTGTCGATTGTGGGCTGAGTGCCTCATCTACCGCTCTGTGTACACCTGTCGTGCGGTAGATTCTACATAGCGCAAACACGACGATGCGTGAATGATGGGCCACGGGAGCATAACAACAACGTAAAGAAAGGCTTGCCGGTGGGTGGCCGGCGTGCAAAGCGTGTAGGTGCACACCTTTGCTTGACCAGTGCAGTATGGTGGTAGAGACGCACAACGGCCGACACGTCAGATAATAGAAGCTGCTCATATTCAGCACTTAGCGGCTTATTCAAAACATCGCGTACGCGCGTGCCATCATTTGCACGAAGTCGCAGCTTCCTGGTGTCTTTCCGAAATAGACAGTTGGAAGTTAGTCGTACTCACACCGACAGCGCCTTCTTCCCTCCCTCTCGTTTCTTACATTCCCTTAAACCACTTCCCCTGTGCAGGGTAGCAAACCGGTCGTGCGTCTAGCTCGTTGACCTCCCCCTGCCTTTCCTTCCTTCCTTTTCATCCTCCTCTTCCTCCAGGAAGTTAGCAACGTGGGTTGTCGTTTCTATGTCTGTTACTGTGTATCTAGCGCTATTGAGGTTCCCGGTATGAAGTTTGAAGTTTATTTTTCTTTCTTTGTTACAGAAAAAGGAAACAAGAGCTAGAGGTCATATGACCTGACAGGGGTTCTTCTCCTAAGCGCGTTCGGCTTGCATGACAATTCAATGCTTGCATGATAACTCAATGACTTGTAATAGACGACGCTTGAAGGCGATCCCTGAGTGCATCCTCTCAACAACTACGAGAATGCGCCAACCAATCGCCAGAGTGATCTGCCTCTACCGAGCCACGTTGGTTGCCGTGTTTGGCGTCATACGACTCGTTACCGTAGGCGTCGAGTTTATATCAATCCGCTAAAGGATTTTCTTCGTCACGTATACTTGTCAGCAAGCACGAAAGAAAAAAACAAACAACGAACAAAAAACAACGCAAAGGAGGCAAAGCTCGCTCAGTTGGACTCACCTTCGCTGGCGGCAGGCTTGCAGGAGACTCGAGTTATTGCAGACGTCGAGGTGAAAATCCTCATCCCGAGAGCGACACACACATTGCCAGTGGCACAGACGCAGGCATACCAGCATCCCGGCCTGCTAACTGCCTTCGCAGTGCATTGCTGGACGTGGTGTCGCCGTCGCAGCGATGCGGCAGACGACTTCAGAGTAAGCGGCCGCCTGCAAAGAAAAGAAACACACAAATTCGAGTTATTGTTTACTATTTGCTGAAAACTGGGGGAGATGCACACGGGTATTACGAAACACGTTGACGTGTCGTGTAATGTCGTGTCAGAAACCGTTTGTGTGAGGCGCACTTTTTGTTTTAGCCCAGTCCTCCTAAGCGCTGCTAACGTGTTTCGAAAAAAAAAAAGGAAAAGTAACGGGCGCCAGACGTCAGCTCAACGGGTTTGCTACACAAACAAACGCAGGTTTTACTTAAAGTTACTGATCGGCTAGTTGGTGAGCCATGATATCGAAGCGGCGCACTTACATCTGACACGTACACGTACACATAGAAAGGACATACACCGGCGCTGGATAGCAACGACTCTACAACTACATACACGCTGTAAGATTCGTCGGACGATCTCGCCGCTGCCACCGTTTGTTAGAGTTGTCGGACGATCCGCGAGCTGTAGGCCGATCTCACCGCTGCCATTCAGATGTAAGATTTGGCAGTCGTAGTTGTAGGAAGGAGCTTGACTCTTCGTCGGGACTTGGGAGAGCAGGATTTATTTACATGTTATTTACAGTTGAACATGAGATACATCGACAGTCTAGCGTGCCTCCCAAATGGAGCCCGCAAAACGAGCATACAGCAAAGAGCTTACGAGCACACCGCTCACGAGTACATTTCGAGCACGACAACGAGCAACCTCTAGCAGCCGACAATCGCTGCTTATAAGCACTCTGCTCGATGTCATAGTTCGACGTCATTGAAGATGACCCGCCCTTTTGGAGGAGGAGGAGAGCTCACATACACGTGCCGCACACACACAGATGTAATGGTCCGGAGCCGACGTCAGAGGGGCTTCGTAGAACTTTCAGCCGACCCGGGTAGCGCGACCGGGTAGCACATTGTCTTGCGTCTTGGTCGAAACGTGGGAAGGAGCCCTCGTCGGCGTTCCCGCGGCAACTCCCCCACTCATAGCAGAACAGGGCGGCGTTGTCGTGTTGCGCACAAAGCCTGCTTCGTCGAACTCGGTGCCGTCCCGGCTGGCGCGCCCAGGTAGCACATTTTCTGGTGTCTCGAAAATCGCATGGGGAGGTTCCGCCAATTAGCTCCCCTCGAGAACTCCCCTGAGCTGACCCTTCGCCGCGTGGCTGCCGGTTACCCGCAGTTTTCTGAAGTGCGCCACCACCCATTTGGATCGAAACACGTGCAGCGGGCTGAAGTAACTTGCACTTTGCCACCCTGGCAGGCCATTCCTAACAACGCGCTGGAGTGCAACAGTAGTTGCAGTCCAGCGCCTGCGTATGTCCATTCTAATTGTACGTATACGTGTCAGATGTGAGTGCGCTGCTTCAATATCACGTTTGACTCGAAAGACGCGCGGTCATGACCAAATTTGAAGTGAGCGTCTTGAAGTGAGGCTTCGTCACTTCGTTGTACCCACCGCGGCGGTCATTGCCCCTCGCCCTGGAAACCCAGTTTGCCTCGACGTGGAAGTCATTGCCCCCTGCTCGAACCAAACCGTCTGTCCGGCTGGGGCGCCACCACTGCCACTCGGCAAAACCTGCTTTTACTTTTGAATAAAGCCAGTCGACTCTGCGTTCTCAACCTGTCAAAAAACTGCACTACATGCCACCGCTAAACCAAGCTCCCAAGAACTTGTCACGCATGCGCGCTACGTTTATCCTCCTACAACGAGTAACCATTTCCCCTTTTCTTGTTCGACAACCCCCATTTGAGGAACAGTGATACCGTCCTGCCCGTCGCGGGGACTTAGCGGCAATGTTTTGGCACTGCGAAGCACGAGGTCCAGGGTTCGGATACCGACCACGGCGGCCGCATTTGGCCTCCAACGCCCTTGTACCGCGCATTCTCTGCATGCTAAAGATCCCCTGGTGGTCAAAATTAATCCGCAGTCCCTCACACTACGGCGTGCCTCGTAATCAAATTGTGGATTTGGCGCGTAAAACCCTAGAATTCATAGACTGCATGGCTTATCGAACCCATCAAAACGTGCACACGAACATGCCCACACTTGCCTTTTTTTTTTCCTATCACGGTACGCGTCGTGCCAATGCGACCTGTACAGCACAACACCTGTGCACTCCGCTTTATGACGTCATGCTACTATGGACAAAATTTCTATTTCCAAGCCCTACGTCATAAAAGTGGCGACATTAAAATGACCGCAGCTTACTCGGCACCCTTCCCATTAGATTCTATGGCAGTAGACCCTATTACCGTGACATCCTGAAGCAGAGTGTACAGGCCTTGTGCTCTCTACGTGGCTTAGGCCATGCGCGGTAATGATTCAATCAGTATGCGCATTTTCTGGGACCACTAGAAGAAACACAGCTCACTAACCATATTATATATGGTTAGTGAGCTGAACGCAGGAAGACAGAACAAAGGGAGGATTTCTTTTTGCGCTTCGCCGCATTGGTGCAAATGCAGGGGCCGATGCTAACTGCGGTACCTCAGGCGGGCGACGCCACGTGCTCTTTTAGAGCGCAGCTCGAAGCCGCCCGTTCCTGCGTTAGCTGTCGGCGTGCCCCGGAGTCCCTCGTAACTGAGCGAACAAGGGCAGCGAAGGATGAAAGAGCGAACGTGTAGCGCAGCGAGGGATGAAAGAGCGAACGCGTAGCGTAGCGAGGGATGAAAGACGGCGCTGGCGAAGAGAGCGCGAGAAGGAAAGCGGAGGAGGAGGGTGCCGCGGAACAACGAGAGACGCAAAGTGGAGGATATGGTGAAAGCGTGAAAAGAAAAGCTCGCTGCTGCGCAAGACCCGCTATGTGGCGACGATGGCTACGAGATGGCGCCAGACTAGCACGCGTCAGGCATATGGAAACAAAGCGCTGCATGAGCGGAGGTCTGCCTGCGGCGGCGGCGGCGGCTGTGAGTCGCGGCCACACGGCACCCACGCGCTGCTTGTCGCGCATCTCCCGATTAGCGAGGCATTCGTGCCATACTTAGATCCGTTTCTAGCGTACCGCACGAGATTTTCTGCGCCAGCCAATGCAACGCAAAATGAGAACACGTGTAGAGCTGCGCACAAATTTCGCACTAGGGAGTATCGTAATCATAGGTGCATTTTTGACACGCAACATCATGCAGCGCTTACAAAGGAAGGAACCTCGCTGCAGCCAAAGGTTAAATCATTGTTGTAATTGAAGAAGACCAAGTCCACTTGTCGAAACGTTGGCTCCTGCATTCACCTTGTTCACGTTTTGCTCATCGTCTTGAATTTCCATCTCCCGCATTCCCCGTCTCTTCTCTGTTGTAATTATTGTTGTTTATTAAAAAACTAATCAGATTCGTTTATTGAGTCACCGAAGCGCTGTCATCCGAAACGTAAGAAATAAATTCTAGCAAACAAGAAATGCCAAGAGATGAAAAACGCCGAATTGAAGAAAAAGAAGAACTTGGAAAGAAAATATTACATAAATCAAGCAGAGCACGCTATTCTATAGGCATAAAGGGATGACGACACACAGGAGTACCTTTTTCGTATCCTTTTGATGACGTCGCCAACAAATGCAAGGAACATTTTTATGTTCTAGCTAAATGCGCGAAACACATTGAGAATAAGCATAACCAACCAAAAGAAACAAAATATTTTCCGGGAACAATTTGTAAAATTAGGTGGAAAACGCAAGGCAGAAAGCTGAAAGTGGGCTTCACTTCAAGCCACCTGTGCCTTTGTTCAGAATGTTGCACAGACAGCTATCGCCACACGTTAAACACGGGTGTACATTTCATTTGTTTTTAACCACGTGTGTGACGCCAGTGCAGCCGGAGATCTTGCTTTGGTTTGTCTCGTCTAACCACGCTTTTCAAGAGAAAGCGAGTCACGCGCTGCACACATGTTCTTCCTCGTTCTGTGCGCCACTCTACACCGACAAATGACGCTTGCCGCTGGTCATTCACTGTTAGTTGAAGGCACTCGGCCAGAATGCCCAACACACAAACTCAGAAAGAAAAAAAAATTACCTCGTATGTTGCCTGCAGGCACAGCTCGTCTATATAGGGTTATAATGTCGTTTATAGTAAGCCTAGTTGATACGTTCGGTGTATATCTTCGGTTAAACGCCTGCATTTCGTGTTTCTCTTTCTAGCGCTTGTGAATCTGCATCCACATTGCTGTCGAAAGCAAAAAGGAGAAGACGTTGGAAGGAACATATTGTCCGTGTAAAACATTTGTTTATTTGATTCTGTGGCAAGAAAAACAAAAAGGTGATTCACGCATACCTCTTTACATAAGCAGTGGTGAGGGAACAGAGTCAACAAAGACCCATAAAGAGCGAAAAGCTTCGTGTATTTGTTAACCAGAATGCATCCTGTTTTGCCATTTCGTAAGAGCCACAAGAGCGATCGCGGGAAAGAAATAATACTGTAACGTATGGATCCGCGCACTAGGCGCACCCCAATTTTGAGTTTTGAGCGAGAGGCTTAAGAAAGAGAAATAATTTACGGCCAGATAGTACGTCGACAAGTAATTTCTAGTAGGTGGTAGTATTAACTCATCTACCGTGAAAACTTCCCAGCTCCCCCCCCCCCACACACACACGAAAAATAAATAAATGAAAATATTACTTCGTATCTTGGAATTTACAACCATAGTCCTGACAGGGGATTTTCGTAGCACGGTCTGTCCTTCTGTCGTGTTCCAGTTCAGATCGTTACGTTTGATCGCAACACAACGTCGATCGCTTTCTACACTAGCGACAGTAGCGTTTGATCGTAACGTGAACTCTCGTCATTTAGGACGCTGCCAATTTGTGTCGTGACGGAACGAAAAAGAACATGTCGGCACAAGCGACAGTGCTTGCCACTAAAATTCTCAACAGACTTCCCGGCATTCTCGTTGCCTTTCTTTCTTTTTTTTTTAAGTGTGCTTGACTTCAGCTGTACCTTCCTCCGCCTTCCTTTACTCCTGGGCCGATCTCAGTGGCAGTGCAATTAAATGCGAATATTTGTGGCGCCGAGCCCGATAGCAGTGCATGGCGTCTGTGATCGCTATGGTTTTTATTATGTTTTCTAACGTGGACCGGTCCTGGAGGCTGTGCAACGTCACACAAACCGCGCGCCTTGTCTATAGCACTTCATTATAGTAGCACTAAGCAATAGCTATCACCACCAACATATTCCAGCAGGTCTGACGGAAAGCTATCACCTGAATTTGACAATCACTCTCCAATGATTTGCGCGCAATTATTTGTTTCGTGCAAGTAAATAATAAATACAAAAACACCGCTGGCTTTAGGTTTTTTGTTGTTGCTTCACGTCCTTTACGTTTCCGCATTGCCTTGGATCAATGATCTCTCTTTTTTTTTTTTACGCGAAGTTCTGGGAAGTAGTCTTTAGGGAGTTTGCACCTTAGCGCACAAAACGGCTTTGGGTACCCAAAGGTATCTTTGAGCACCCGTTGCACCGCGCCTTGCTCGGGTTACTGTGTATCCATCTCGCTTTTCTTTTTCTTTTTTGTAGCCCTTTTTGCACTCTCCTGAACACCCGGCTGTTCGCGTCCCTAAACTTTGGGTCTAAACTCCCCATCAGCTAAATATCGTACTTGTTACAACACGAATGTTAGCTCCAGGCAGACAACGGACACGAAATGTTACACAAATGGCGCGGCTTTCGCGCGAGTCGATACGGTACACTTTCTTCGCGGGGCTAGCGAACGGCCCTGCCAGGGCTGTACGACGCGGCTTCGAAGAGATGGAACGCGGGTTTGCGGCGCCCTCAGTATCTTTCGCTCACAGGGAAACAACAAAGTTTCCCTCTCTTTGCCTTCTTACGCGTTCACGTTGCGCGTTCCGCTTCGCGTGTCGCATTCTTTTTTTTTTTTCTCTCTTCTCTTCCATCGTGCCCGCTCGTTCTCCACCTCGCGGAAACCTTGTTGTGCTTGTTGTGGGCCGTCTACATTACCTCCCCCCCTCTTGTATCCGCCGGCGTTTGTTGTCCACGGGGACGTCGCGTTTCTTGGATTACAACGTTGTTGCCGGTGTAGCGGCGAGTTCTGTGCGCTTAGGCGCAGGTATTAGATGGTGTTTGTTTCTCTTCTTCGTTATTTCTGCTTTCCTCCCTTCCTTCTCTCTTTCATTTATCTTCTTGGTTGTTTTGTCTTTTATTTCACTTTTGCTCATCTTCTCCCCCTGTTTATCTCGGAAAGAACCTCTCTCTCCCCCTGTTTTTTGGTGCTGCATCGCGAGGAGGAAAGTCGTAAAGCTGTTATTCGTAAGGTGTTACTCGTCCTGTGACCACGTCCGTGGCCTCACGGATGGCCCATCGGCTTATTGGGCTTCGGTACCCCGATCCGGAAACCAAAGAACGGTTATTATTTTGCAGCAAGATGAGCAAACACGTTAGTTGCTTGGCGCTCATGTGTCATCACAAGGGAGACAGCCGAGGCTTCTTGCATACGTTGTAGTTGGTGACACGTGCGTAAGCCGGACATTTGTGCCACTGTCGAAAGAAGATACGAATTTCATGCACACCACGTGATAATACATACGTCACTGTTGACTTTCTGGTGTGTGTGTGTGTGTGTGTGTGTGTGTGTGTGTGTGTGTGTGTGTGTGTGTGTGTGTGTGTGTGTGTGTGTGTGTGTGTGTGTGTGTGTGTGTGTGTGTGTGTGTGTGTGTGTGTGTGTGTGTGTGTGTGTGTGTGTGTGTGTGTGTGTGTGTGTGTGTGTGCGTGTGCGCGCGCGCACGCGCCAAAGCTTCTGTTGAAAGTTGTGGCGATTGGTGTGTTTGTCTGCTTTCTTCGTTCTTGTGTTTCGGCCAGTTAGCGCTACTTAAGGCGGAAAGAAGTGCTACTCATCATTGTCCGGTGCCCTCTTGGGTCGACACGCAAGCTACACATGTTTGAATTGCACCACTCGGCGGAGTCCGTACACGTGGTCGAGCAGCTGTGACGTATGTCAGCGTGGCCGCTGCCGATTAGTGTATTGTGTAGCCGGTCAAACAAAACCTTTTGGAAACGGAAGTCTGCGCTCCTTCCCGCTGAGAACTTGTTCGGATCGTCCTCGCGGGCTTGCCCGGCGTCGGTCTCTCGGGCTGTGTCGAGCACGACACGGCACTTCTAACCGCAGGCACGAACACGGACGACTCAAGCCGAAAGCTTAAAACATGGCGACGGAAGGGCTAGTGCTAGTGTTCTTCCTCGCGACACTACACCGCGTCCCGGAGCAAACTAACGTGGCAAAAGAACAACTCTCACGTAGGACTCGAAGCAGACGATATGAATGACATTGGTTCCTGGTTGTGCAGACAATGGACCCGTGTCTTCGGGAGCAGTCTCATACGTGACATCTGAAAGTGGTGGAATTCGGTAGGGACCTGAATAACGCGGTAGAAGTTTTCTTTTCCTTTTTTTTTTTCTTCTGATGTGCCAACACGACGGGCTAGCGAACACAAGAGTATTACCAGGGAGCCAGGTCAGAACTTGACGTCCCTGCGGTGCCCATCGTAACGGGACTTCTGGGAACCTCCGTACACAGTGACGCGAGCACCGGCAATCTGACGGGTCTGTGCTGTCGTGCTAATCCCGTCGCAACCGTACGCGGTAGGCGAGTGCGTTCCACAGCGAATTACGGTGTCCAGGACCAGAACATGGTCGCGGACAAAAAGTAGGTAAAAAGGGGAGTAGCCAGCAGTGTCGTAGCCGCGCGAATTATACGCGAAGGTGATGAATGGTAGAATAGTTAGCGTCCAAGTTCCGACGGTATCCAGAAACGTAAACGGCTGGCATGTCGGTAGGCGTTTTGTAAGGTCGGTGGTCTGCTGATGGTAAGCTGTGACGAGTCGAGGCTCAGTGCAGTACGAGCGGAGTATAGTAGTAACGTCTGCGATCGTTGAGGATTTGTCGTGGAGCTCCATGGTGGAGGATGACGTTGTGCAGATTTGCGACGTCTGTGGCGCAACTGGTGGGGAGCTAGAGCTCGCGTAATTGCGAAGCGTGTCGTGTAGTCGGTCGCAACAGCAGCCCATTTGTTGCCGGTAGTTGACATCGGGAAAAGGCCAAGCAGGTCGAAACCCGCAGAAAAGAGACGCTCGGCGGACATATCGATGTGTTGTAGAATCCCTGCTGGAGGCATGGAGGCATAGAAGGGGGGCTTTCGGCGTTGGCACAAGTGGCAAGCAGTAACATAACGGCCAACATAATGGCAAGGATCGGGCCAGGAAACACGGCGCCGCACTCTGTCGTATGTGCGAGTGACGCCGAGGTACTCAGAAGTAGGCGCGTCGTAGAACCGTCGGCGCGACCTGTAGTGGTTAGGCGCCATCAGGACGCAAGTTGCGTCTATAAAGGGCCCCATCAAGGAAACCAAATAAGCGAATGGAAGGACCAGGAAAGGCCGAGCCTAAACAATCCATGATGGTGCGCAGAGCAGGGTCACGGCGCTGTTCGTCGGCAACGTGAAGGGTGTCACCAAAATTGCGAACAAAGCGCCGGAAATACTAACACAAGCCAATACAGCTTCGAACTTCCTTAGCCGAGCATGGGACCGGGCAGTCCTGCACAGCGTGAATTTTGTCTGGGTCAGGTATAATGCCCTCAGCGTCGGCAAGGTTTTCGCGGCAATCGAAATGGCATTTCGAGGAGTTGAACTGAAGTCCGGCAGCCCGAAAAACAGCAAGCACAGTAGGCGCTCGAGGTGGCTCTCAAATGTTGGGGCGAAGGCGATTACGTCACCGAGACAACAAAGACATATTGACCACTTCAAGCCTCGCAGCAGAGTGTCCACTATTCTCTCGAACATCGCTGAGGCATTGCAGAGCCCGAACGGCGTGACTCTGAACCGGTAAAGGTCTTCGGGCGTAATAAAGGCGGTCTTCTCGCGGTCCTTCCCATGAACAGCAATCTTCCAGTAGCCAGAGCGGAGGTCAATCGATGAAAAGTACTTCGCGTCGTGTAGACAATCAAATGCACCACCGATGCGACGCAAAGGATACGCGTATATTCTTGGTAATCTTGCTGAGGTGGCAGTAGTGAACGCAAAGCCTCCAGGTGTACTTTTTTTCACGAGGACAACTGGCGTGGGCCACGGACTAGCTGAAGTTTCGATCGTGTTCTTTTTCAGCATCATTGCGACTTCACTCTGAACGATGTTTCGCTCTGCAGTAGATGCACGACAGGAACGTCGATGGATGGTACTAACGTCACCAGTGAGAATGCGATGGGTGATGATAACTGTCTGGCCGAGAGGGCGATCGCCGAACTAAAAAAAAAAATGTGACATTTGAGCAGTAGGCGCGAAGATCATCCGCTTGGCCAGTAGCAAGGTCGGTAGCTACCATCTTCTTGTCAACGTCATGGTAGGGCGAGGAAGAAGCCACACTGGAGCACTCCGGGACAGGACTGCGCTGACAGAGGTACAAGCAGCAGGTGCGAGCGATGACATCTGGCACTCGTACACACGTGTCAGACGGGTAACTGCAATGTCGAAGATAAGAACATGTGCAGAGCATCCGAATTTTACGACCCGAAGTCAAGTAACCGCCGTGCCTCATAATGGGATCCTGGTTTTGGCACGCAAAAGCCAGAATTTTTTAATTACCTATAGTGGTGACAATCGCACTTGGGAGGGCGACACTACGGTTCAGAATGACGTCGGCAAGCGCAGAGACGACGTAGTCGCCATCGAGTCGAAAGCACAGTAGTACCGGCTTATGGAGGCAACCGGGCTAAATTGGAAGAGCGCAAGGAGGGAAGCGCATTAGAAACGAAATCGCTGTCGGAGGGAATGTGACCACCACCGGTGGAGCAATCAGTCAAAACAGCATGGGCCGAAACAAAGTACATACCAAAGATCGTGTGGGCACAGCACCAGCACAATAAACAAAACGGTCGTTTGATGTGCGGCAATGCTCACTCGGGCTGTACAAATGCCGACAACGGGAGGCAGGCCACCATCGGCGACGCGTACTGTGCACGGTACGGCAGGTGTGAGGACCTTTAAAAGCCGTTCGCGAAGGGCGGCGGTCATGACAGATACCTGTCCACCTGTGTCGACCAGGGACTTAACTGGAGCACCATCCACCTGAACGTCTAAAACGCTTTCACGGGCAGGCAGTGTCAACACAGGACTTCCAGACCGGGTCGCTGATGCAGAGTCACCTCGGGGAGCTGCACCAAATAGTTTTCCTCTGCGATGCATGTCGGAGAGGAAAAGCGGCGAGCCTGCGGTGAACGAGACCCGACGGCTTAGGGGCAAAGGTGATCGGCTGCTCCGAAAGGTCGTTGGTGCGTCGCCAGTATTCGAAGCCGGAGGGCGCGCAGAGATACGGCGAGTACCTAGTGATTCTGAGCGGTCGAACGGGGAGGTTCATTTAGGTGACGATGATAAACGACTGCAGCAGTGACGAGCGAGATATCTAAAGCGTCAGCCGTTAAAACTGATCGGCCTGTGTTATCCGGCGTCCTCCAGTCGGCAGGGTTAGGACGGCGAGTGGGGAACGGAGAAAACTTGTAAGAATAAGTGGCTGGACGGTCCCAGTTGAAGGTAGCATCCCGAACGGGGGCAATGAGACGGAAGTCCCAAATTGGCCACCTGTTTTCGGGCAACGGCTTGTACAAAAGAGATTGAAGATGCATTCTGCAGAAAACGCTGATTACAGGAGCGGCTAGAGGCATCGTTTCGAGTACGCGACGAATCGTCCGCGTCAAGTTTTCCCGACGAGGCGAATGAGTCGCAGCTGGTTGATCTTAAAACGACGACGTCGAGGCCCTAATCGGCAGCCTGCTGAACTGCTGAGTAATGCGACGGATATTCACCTTCTCCAAGTTCCGACGCATTCTGGTCACTTCTTCGACTGAGTCACAGTTCTCGCAGATGCGCAGGCTGAAGGCGTCATCAGCTGTACACTTCAGAATGTGGCCAACCTTGTCCGTATCGTTCATGTTGTTGTCGACTGTAAGGCAGAGCGCGAGCACACCTTCAATATACGCGGCGTAAGACTCTATCGACGTATGAGCGCGTATCGAAAACTCCCTTTTTTGCTACCAGCTGCCGATCGATACGCCTTGCGAACAGGTCCCGAAGCTTCTACTTGCATACGCCCAAGCTCGTGCTGTCGAATTCGCGAGTGTCGTACCAGACTCGCGCTGTACCTGGGAGGTATAGAATGTTACATTCGCCGACATTACCGTCTCATCCCACCAATTGTGGTTGGCCACGCTTTCCATAACAGGATAGCCGCCCACCAATTCCACTTCCATCGGTGCCACAGCCGGTTCCTGGATTTTTTCGGCCAGGACAACACGACGTAAGCCGGAGCCTACTATGCCGCCGGTGGGCGTGGGCCGTCGGCCATTACGACAGGAATTACGCGGCTTCCGTTGCGGAGCTCGCGTTTTGACTATACCTAGCACCTCCCCCAAAATTGTTCCGAGGCGGAACCAAGTGGTTGCTATGAGCGCAGGCAGGACGACAGACGGGCCAAGCCGACATCTTGAAACATGGCGAAAGAAGCGGCAGCAGAAACATTGCCCGTCCTAATCTTTTTTATTCCATATATATATATATATATATATATATATATATATATATATATATATATATATATATATATATATATATATATATATATATATATGTGCACACTGGAGGCTTCAGGCGAGGGTCGCATCCCGAAACACGCAGAGAAACAAGAACCGCGTAGAGCAGCAACGATAGCTTCGCTTTAAAATTAGGCGATTAAAAGACATACGGATTTACCAAGATTGCTTGAACTGCATATACTGTCTACTCATTTATAATAAATTAATCCCAACTTCTATTCCACTGTAGTTCTCATTCGTGTCTTAGCAGATACGCTTAAACTTTCAAATACGCTAATGATTAAACAGTGTTATTGAAAAAAAAAATTTGGGGAGGGGGAAGGGAGTATAAGCACTTTAAATATTTTTAGTTTCTTTTTTTCTTCTAATCATCCCGGCTTTCATAAAGACGAGCGGACCAAAAGTCAAGCCAGACAGACAGATAGCGTAGAAAGTGCAGGAAAGCAGAAGGAACATAACGTTTAATGCGGCATTTTTGTTTTTCTTTTTATGAGGTAGCGCAGGTGAAGGCAAGGAATGCTCAGCACAATGCGTTGGCGGGCTAGTTGGCGCGAATCCACGAATACTTTGTTTAGCGCAAAACAACAGACACAAGAAAGACGACCAGGACAAGGCGCTACTCTCAACTCTTGAGAGTAGCGCCTTGTCCTGTCGTCTTTCCTGTGTCTGTTGTTTTGCGCTAAACAAAGTATTCAAAAAGTGCTCGCCGATGGCGGGTGAAAATCGAGCCAGCGAACACCCCCCCCCCCCCACCTCTTAGCGTTGATGGCGCCACGCCCAGGAGTAGTCGCTGCTGTTCGCAAAGCGCGCCCGTGTCACCGAGGGTGTTTTTTTTTTTTTTTTTTGGAGGGGGGGGGGGCAGTGGCGGTTCTGCCCCCCCCCCCCTTTTGCGGGATTTCGCTACGATGTTTACGTGCCGCGCGGGCGAGGCGCTGGAGCCATTTTTTTACCTCCATTCTCCGCCTCTCCCCTACTCCTCTTTAACCCTGTTCCGTTCTCCCCTTCTGCCTCTGGCGCCACAGCAGAAATATCGAAACTTTGTTCCTAAGTTTACAAGCTCGTAGATGTGTTTCCGTTAAATGAGAAAATGCTCGCAGAAAAGCATTATCGCATGCCGCAAGGCAAGCACATGCGATTGCCCCCCAAATCTCACAGCCCGGCCGGCACCTGTCGGCCTATCTGTTCACTAAATCGAGTTCCTCGGTTAACCCTCTTCCTTCTCGTTTATGTATTCACTAGTAAGACAAAAACATTCCCTTACCCAACCAGTGAACAAACGAATGAAGCAATCAACGAAAAACGACAACATGGAAATAACCGAAATACTGTCACTGGCGCAACAAATTGATAAAACGACCACTCGTTAATTTAGGACAATTCACATCTGATGCACAATTAATTATTTGTTTATTATTTATGAATTAATTAATGGAATGTTAGGTTAGTGACAATGAGTCAGCAGAACAACCGATCGGTAAACAACGAGAAGAAACGGGGTTAACCAAGGGACCCGATTTTTATTACTCATATCGTAAGATATCGTTTTATCGATATATTAATTTATCGTTTCTTTATTTCATTTATTAGGCACAAGTAATTTCCCCTATGTTGTCCTTGGTGTCACTGCTTGTTGGCTTCTCATGATATGACAATCGGTAAACAAAGCACTCCCTCCCACAAATTACATTTCACCACACAACCCGTAACTGAATCAACGAATCAAAAGCAGTAAATCATTCAAACATTAGGTCAACAGTGCAACACGCGCGTAAAACAAGCAATAATTCAGAGCCGGCTCAAACGTGCGCACGGTCCACGACGCACCACTCGACTCGCAAAACGTGACCCGACGGTGCCGCTTGCGCTCGCCTTTCTACCTCGTTCTCGGCCGTCAAAAGCGCACCAGGACACCGGCGCTCATACAATCCCGGTCATCTACTCCGCCCGCGAGCTGTATTAACGGTCAGAGCATGAGAGCGAAAAGAAAGGTATACCAGTTATTTGCTTCCTGACTCGCCCTCCCTCTCCAAGTTCTGGCGGTATCTACTGAACCTCCATCGCCCCAGGGCCGATATAATATCAACGGTGTCGAGAACTGCTCATGTCCTGGTGGTCGCTGCGTCCTCCTTGAAAAGAGAGGACAAAGAATTTATTACGAAACGAACGGAACAGAGTTACTATGACCCCAATAAAGCGCACCGCAGCGCAGGTCCCCCATCAAAAAATATGACCAGAAAAAAAAAGGGGGGGGGGGCGGGGGAAGAAACAAAAAGAGACAGAAAGCAACCGAGTGTTGCGGAGACCAAGAGGGCAGGAAGTTGCGAGAAAGGAGCTCCATTTCGCTTCACTAATTGCGTGCAGTGACGAAAGGACTGTGACACTTGCGTCCGCGGCTCGTTCACCAGCATTGGCTCTGTGTTCTGAGAAACGAAAATGAGTCGGCCATTGTGCTCCACAGGTCCTTCCGTGAAGCGTCAATTCATTCGGCGTCGCGCAAATGGCCACCAGAGCGGCGCTGGAAGCGCTCCTCGCTATTCAGCGAGTCTTATTCAGCGTTTATTCAATAAAGCTTCAGAATCTAGTAATTTTTTTTTTCATTTCAGAGGAAGAAAAAATAACATTGTAGCAATACGCGCTAATCTTTAGAGATGTTCTACCTTTTCTGTTGCATTCTACGCAGTCGGCTACTTATTCGATAGACAACTGTTACACCGCGGTGAACTTTTACCGTCGACAAGAAACGAGCGATATCAACATTTCTTGTTTCCTTCATTTTTGGACGATCTAAAAAGATGGCATATTCTGAAAGATACTGAAAACTTGATGCTTTAGGTACTTGCATGTTACTTGAGACCATTCCAAAACTGTTTTCGAAGTCTGGAGCGAGGAGTTTTAGTGGTTCCCCTGTTCGCGCGTTCGCATTTCTCGAATTAAAAGCAAATCGTGAGCTGTTCTTTCATGCATATAAGGAGACACCATATCACTTCAGAAACAATAACTTCCTAACGATTAAAATGACAACTAGATACGGTATGCAATTATCAAAATGGGAAATTCCGAACCTTCTGAATTGTTATCCATCGTTTTTAGATACAATGGAAAGTTCTCCCTCTTTGCTTGCGTTCAGAAAACTGTATTTCCTCCAACAGTTGTAATCTTGGTGTACATTTGTTTTGTTCTCTTCAATCCAATTGCAGTGGCCTTAATAGTTACGTGTCATGTTGGTGATGAATGTGTTGACGACTAATTTTGTCATCCTTCCTTATATTGCTTTATCATGTTTGATACTATGTACGTGCATTTTAATTTGCATGTGTTTGATACTTTGCAGTGTGTTTTGAAGCATGTTGCGCTCATGTTGTCTGCTGCGCGTGCTGTCTGGTGTCAAAGGTCTAGTCAGGTGGCGTTTAGTGCCGCCTTTTGCCATGGCACAAGGACAAACCACTCTTGAGCGTTGTTTTGTCAATAAACAAATGAATAAATAGATAAACAAACAAACATTAAGTCACGCGTTTCAGCGCGCAAAGAGTTTTGGAACTCATTGCATTTCGTCAGAGCTTCGCAGGTGGGCACATTATAGAACTATAATATTAAGCACATGACTTGTGTAGATAACATTTCGATTATTCTGTTTCTTTTACCAGTAAATCGAATAAGCTTCCTACTAAATTTGCAAGCGAGAAGCGACTACCTTTCTTTTTTATGACCTCTGGATACACTGCATGAGAGGCGGGCAATGCGGAAGCATTTAATGTTCCGGTTCTCCGCTGGCTGAAGCAATCCGTAGCCTTCGCAGTACTGCGCGCAACTGCTGGGCCCGAGTGTAGAAACACGGTGTGCAGACAGAGATTTCCGATGGCAATATCCCTTTCGCGCATCGGGGTCCTTTCAAAGCCGGCGTTGGAGGACTTCCGTTCCGAGATCGATGATTTGCTGGCTTTCGGGGCAAGAGCGCAGGAGTGCAGCTCACAAAGGAGTGACACGGAAGGCGCAGAAAGGCGCGACGAAGAAATATCAAGGCGGGCTGCGTGATCTTTATAATGTCTTATTCTTTAAACGCTCAAACTCTAGGTCGCTTGCGTTCAGTCTTGGCGACTGTAGGGGCCGGACTGCACGGCGTCATATAGTTGGAACTTTCAACGAATCACGCGTGCACAAGCGCGTTGCGAGTGCTGTTTATATTCGGTCGCCATAGTTTCGTAATGCACTCAGAGCACACGTGTGGCGCATTTTCTTGTAGCAGAAGTGATAGTTTGCGTAGTTACGATTACTGCGACTGTAGGGGCCGGACTGCACGGCGTCATATAGTTGGAACTTTCAACCAATGACGCGTGCACAAGCGCGTTGCGAGTGCTGTTTATATTCGGTCGCCATAGTTTCGTAATGCACTCAGAGCACACGTGTGGCGCATTTTCTTGTAGCAGAAGTGATAGTTTGCGTAGTTACGATTACTGCGACTGCAGAGGCCGGACTGCACGGCGTCATATAGTTGGAACTTTCAACGAATCACGCGTGCACAAGCGCGTTGCGAGTGCTGTTTATATTCGGTCGCCATAGTTTCGTAATGCACTCAGAGCACACGTGTGGCGCATTTTCTTGTAGCAGAAGTGATAGTTTGCGTAGTTACGATTACTGCGACTGTAGGGGCCGGACTGCACGGCGTCATATAGTTGGAACTTTCAACGAATCACGCGTGCACAAGCGCGTTGCGAGTGCTGTTTATATTCGGTCGCCATAGTTTCGTAATGCACTCAGAGCACACGTGTGGCGCATTTTCTTGTAGCAGAAGTGATAGTTTGCGTAGTTACGATTACTGCGACTGTAGGGGCCGGACTGCACGGCGTCATATAGTTGGAACTTTCAACGAATCACGCGTGCACAAGCGCGTTGCGAGTGCTGTATATATTCGGTCGCCATAGTTTCGTAATGCACTCAGAGCACACGTGTGGCGCATTTTCTTGTAGCAGAAGTGATAGTTTGCGTACTTACGATTACTGCTATTGTTCGATTAGTAACAACCATAGTAATAGAGCGGTTGCACGGGAGTGAAACTTAGTTCCGCGAATTGCATGCACACATTTCGATTCCAAGTTGCCACGCGTTCCTCCTTCTATTTCAACATGGTGCAAGGTTCGGGTTAACTGAGACTGCTACGTTATCGACGCCTCCTGACACCGGCTACTGCGCACTTATCAGTTACGTCGTAAGGCGCATGCAGTACAGGATAACGACTGTTTACATTTCACTGACATCAACAAATAATACATTGGATTTAAGTGACCGAACGAAGCGGTATTTAGCACCCGCTCGACTTCCCGCGCCCCCAGTCAACGTCATCTTCTCCGAAACAACATCGACGCCCCCCCAGTTTCCGAACTATGGGGCTTCCGTAATAATGAAGTCAAGTTGTGCACCAAATAATTGCGCCTTCTTCGTTTCGTTTGAAGCAAAATTAAGAAACGCGAGCAAAGAGTACATGACAAATATGAATAACAGAAAAAAAAGGATGGTGGCCTGGATACTGCGGTGAGTCTATCGAAATTTCGACATCGGCGCGTACTTGCGACCGTGGTGTTCTCGCACCTAATCTACCGCAATATACTCTTCACATAAAAAAAAGGGAAAAAAACGGAACGAAGTGAGAGAAAATCGCTGCGACGAGCTCGTTTACATCTCATCTAGACCGAGTTCGTCAAGCCCCGGCTATCTTCCTTTTTTTTCTTTGTTGATGGTCTTGAATAAACATTGTATTAAAAGAGACGCGAGATGGGCCTGTCGAGACCAAGAAGCGCCCACGCATGAATAAACGACAGCAGGAGCGGAAGGCGGGGGATTCATTTTCCACTCTCATACTACACTAACAAGGTGCAATAAATAAATATTATAAAAAAATTAGGGCGGTGGCGAAGGAAACGAAGAGTAAGAGTGCGGTGAGTAGTCTAGGCAAAACACCCGTGGCATAAAAAAGAACGAAGACAGGGAATGAAAGAATGAAAAATTAACTTCAAAGAAAGAAGGACGGAAGGAAAGAATAAAAGAGGCCGAAAGAAAAGAGAAAGTAGGAATGGAAACGCTGCCAAGTTGAACGCTTCACTAGATATGCAGCAAGACTTTAGGGGCGAGCGCGTAATAGAATAATTTCGATTAGCGAAATGATTCGGGAGAGAAAGCAGGCGCTCCACTCTCGGAGTCGCGGACTTTCAACGTCGCGGGCACGCCGACCTTTCGCGCTTTCAAAGAGGGCGCACGCGTAAGCACCGCCCTCCACGCCCCGGACGCTGGGGAAATCAAACATGCCGCGCATTGTGCGGGTCATAATGCAAAGGTATAGCGTTTACTCGCCTTTCGATTATCTTAACGTTTCGGTGCTTCCATTGCGAGCCACGGCATGACAATCTGGTATTGTCTACACGCGCTCCTGTTCCTCGGCTAACCTTCTTTCCCTTTGAAACGTGTTGTGCAAAACCAATCTCCGCTTCCAGAGAGAGAATAGAAAGACGGGACTCAGTCTTGCCGAACGTTACATCTATATAACAAGTAAAATGCTCCCCCGTTTGTTGCCCAAGTGCGCTCTCTAATATGGGCACGACGTTTTGTTTGTTTGATGACAGAGTGCGCGGATGAACGGGAAGGTAGGCCACATTCAGAGCGTGCTACAAGAACGCGCGTTGGAAAGAAGGTGAGAAATCACCGGGCGCATTTCGAGAAAGGTTCAAGCCGCGGGGACTTGCTCGGCCGCACAGAAGGACAACTGTTGACGAGTGTTGGAACGAACGCGTTGTGACTGAGAGGACAGCACCAGTGAAGAAAGTTTCTGTCGTTAGTACCCGACACCGATTTCATTTTCTTTTTTTTTCTCTCTCTCTTTCCTCGCTTTCGCCTTAAAAGGGACATGGCACGGTCATCCGACTGTTCTTCTCAGTTCGTAATTGCAAGTGAAAGAAGGGGGCTCAATATTTTTACACACGCGCGCACACACACAGACGCACACACGTCTCTATCTTTATGCCACACCCACCCGCCACGACAACCATTTTTGGCACAAACTGCGGGACGTCAGAAAATGAGCAGATACCGTTGGGTCGTCTGCTCCGAAACAGTTCCGAGACCGCATTGGATACCTTACTCCGCACTCCCTGGCGTTACAACGGCGCAGCGAACCTGCCGCCGTTACATTGTGCTCGCAATTCATTTAGATGCGCGATAATTGGCATCCAGAAAGCCACCCGCGACAAACGTACAAGCCCGAAACGATGCACGGCGGCCATGACACACTTCCAACTCCCTCATTCACTTCCGGAGTTTGCTTTACCCAAAAGCATGGCCTTCGAAATCGGCTTGTGCTACCTGAAAGCAGCCCTTGCCTCCGGTTGCCAAATTCGTTACGTCACCACTGAGTGTTTACAGACTGCTGTATCATTCAACCGCGAACTTAAAAGAAAAAGAAAATGAAAATACGAGTTTTCGACCACACTGAAGGCGTCCAAAGTGTGCCACCTAGCTTGTGGGACACGTGCGGTAGCTGTCTTTGCCGCTTTGCCCCACTTAGCGGGTGTTGGTTGCTGCTTGCTGACTTGCCAAGAAGTACACCAAGTATGTGCCCACATATGCAGCACACAGCCCAGAGTGGCCTGCGTGCCCAACTCTGGGCCAGTTTCTCCAGAGTGGGGAGGTGCAACTCTTACGCGAGCGGCACGTAGAGTCCTCATTAAAAACGTATTCAGATACGCACCGTACTTTCTGCGCATACATCTTCTATCAACATTCATGACTCGTCACGCATCATACATGGAGCTCCTCCTGCAGCGAACCGGAATGCAGACGACGAAGCTGCGTTCGTGTCACGCACCGTAGTGCTGCTACCGCGCAAACTCAAGCAAGCTTCGCGTCATTTAGATTCCAACACTGCGTTATATCTGCGTGTTCTTCTGTTATTATTACTATTATTATTATTATTATTATTATTATTATTATTATTATTATTATTATTATTATTATTATTATTATTGAAAAATGTTTGAGGAAGGGCGGGGGGAAACATGAAAGTACGCTCTGTGAGAAATGTTGCAAAATATTATGGAAAATATTCACAGAGACAGATATATGACTGTGAGAACCGGAAGACTAGAGGGAAATAAACGAAGTGGTCTGAAAAGGGTCTGGAAGACTTCTTTCTCCGACACTGTCGGCAGTGTTTAAAAAGAACAAAAACACGCGACATTCTAGTTTTTGCTACGAACCTACAGGCAACCCGACAATGCGCAATGCCTTCATCCCTACTCGGTCTCCCAAATCCCCTCGCCGATTCCCCAATCCAGCGACAACAAATTCGAGCGCGGCGCTCACAAAAATGCAGTGTGGACCGAGGGGTGTCGGAACTTTCCGCTTCATAAATCTTCCGAGAAACGGCGCGACGCCTGCGTTGGCTTTCCGTGAACGACACGCCGTCGCCAGCCATACGAATTCAAAGTTGACAGGCGGCGGCAGCGCTACGTGCAACGTAGCGCAATGCTGTGCAGATAACTACCTAAGGCACCGGCACACAAGACAAGCGGAACACGGGGTACACTCCTCGGTATTTACGTGCAGTACGACGAAAGCTGCGCGTCTCGCCAGCCAACCAGAATAGAAAACCAGACGCAGGGCGGGCTCCTCCCTCGTACGTCTCTAATAACCATTCCCGCGACGCCAACAAGATGCAAGGTTGTCGGAAGGACTAGCAGCACACAAATGGCCGAGACGCGTCCTCCACCTTAGGAAGGCACAATCGTCTCTCGTTAGCGATTGGCTGACGCGATCCCTAGGCTTCGTTGCATTCGATGGAGTCGCTCAGAAGAAGTGCATAGTCCTCGGCAATAAACGATTCGGAGCTGAGCTAAACTTGCGAGGAAACAAAGCAGATCGGACAGGCGGGCAGTGCGAGTGTGAGTAACGCAGACGTACAGTGCGCGAGACGGCCAGACGCATTTGTCAGTGAGCGAACGAGCGACCGACCGTTTCCTACGCTGGGAGGCGGTAAACAACAACCGCTTCTTCTATGCGTACCGGATACACCCGCGGGACCGGCCGCACGCCAGCACGCCGGACGACGTTCCACCCGTGAATAAATATCACGGGGACGACGTTCCCCCGTGAAATGCAAAAGATGCAGAAGGGGCATTACAGCGGTAAAAAGAGAGATTGGAAAATAATAAAAAAAAGTAATAACGGAGAAACGGCGAGGAAAGAAATAAGGTGACTTCAGCGAACTTTCCGGCTTCGGACTCGTTCATTTGCCGCGGCAGCAGGCTCTCGAAGCGGACACTGCAATATTCTTCTAAGAACGAAAAGTCTACGATGCGCGCATTAGCTTCGCTTGCATGAACATGAAAATAAGTTGTATATACTGTTCAAAAAAGAAAAGAACGATTGCGCAAAACTATACAGACGACGATTGTCAAATTGAACTAGCACAAACGAACTAGCGATTTTTCTTGTGAAGACCGACTACCAATAACACAGCACCGACCACCAATTATCGACAACCAACCATCGACCAACGATCATTGGCCACCGATCATTGGCCACCGATCATTGGCCACCGATCATTGGCCACCGATCATTGACCCCCGATCACTGACCCCCGATCACTGACCACCGATCATTGACCACCGATCATTGACCACCGATCATTGACCACCGATCATTGACCACCAATCACCGACCACCGATCCCGGACCACCGATCATGGACCACCGATCATGGACCACCGATCATGACCACAGACCTATCTGCGGCGTATCACCGACCTTCGAAAACCACGAAAACGGCCGAAAGAACCCCCAAAGGAAGCCATACGCTAAAAAGAAAATGCAGATCTAACGAGTCGGAATCTATATAGAGTGAAGCTTTGTTTGAGTGCATAAAGAGTCGAAACACGAATACACGCACGCGCGCACGGAAATTGCACCGAGTCTTATGTTAAGCGGAGTTGACTACTAGCGAGTACGACGGACGCCTTGAATGCATTCTGTTTCAGAGGCAGAAGCTTTCGTGAAGCTGATAAATAAATGTAATTCAAAATATTACAGCGAAGCTTTCTTTGTCGCTTCCTTCGACTTTCCCACTGCTGCTGCTGCTGTGGGCTGCTGTGGCTACTGCTGTCGCCCACACCGCGTCGGGGGGAGGGGGGGTTCAGAGCGCGCACATAGGTGACAGGCGCGAGTAAGAGAGGAAAACCAACGGGAGAAACTCGTTTTCACCCCACGGCGTCGAATGCGCACAATACCCTCTGGAGCTCCCTGGCTGTCGCCACGTTAGCCACTTGACAGCTGTAATTATCCGGGACTGCACTCAGAAGCATTGCAGAAACTGCAGCGATTTCCTTTCCACTAACGTGCGAGGCCAGAGGGGACGCAGCCCTAAAGAGAGGAGACGAAGGAGAAGGAGGAGAAGAGGCAAGAGAGGGGGGGAGGTGGCGTGAGAAGACAAGGAAACCCCACTACTATACGACAGCGGTTGCGGGGACACAGGATAAGCTTCAGTTCAAGGTACGATACAGTACATTGCTGCTATTTCTCAAAAATAAACGCCATGAAAATATGTCAAGCGGGCAACCTATGCAGGGCGCGCAGAAGCAGAACAGCATTAATTAAAGCGCACGACAGGGTCCAGCGACAATGCGGAAGCGGTCGACCGCCAAATAAACACTTCTGTGCACGCCGCAGTAGCTTTACGGCTATGGCATTGCTAGAGGTCGTGCACCTGATCCCAATCGCGGCCGCTGCATTTCGACGGGGTCAAAATAGAAAACGCACGTGCACTTAGACTTCGGGACACGTTAAAGGGACACTAAAGCGAAACAATAAATCAGTTTAGACTAATGCAGCATTGTGTGAGAACCCTGCAGGCACTCATTTCAAAAAGATAGTTTTGATTATTAGATGAGAAAATGAAGTTCCAAGCATAATTATTTGAATTTCGCGCCGAAACCCCAGCGCCGGTACGTCAGCGTGACGTCATGGATTCCAAAGTATGTTTTCGCATTTGGGCCGCGTTGACTGAATAAAGGTTCCCGAAACTTGTCATGTGTAATATTTGGTTCCTTTAAAACACAACGTAGTCAATCTGTACAGCTATATATAATCAGTAGACCCTAGAAGATGCCATCAAAATCGAAGACGGCACAGCCCCCAGGTGCGGGAACTTAAGTAGGCGTCGTGACCCGTATTTCGCTTTTACGTTTTTTTTTTGGCTTACTAAATGTCTTATCGTTGTAATAGTCGTGTCTGGTGTTGTAGAACGGTATGTTACTGACGCAGAAGAGATAATTTGTCACTTTAGTGTCCCTTTAAAGAACATCACGGTGTCAAAATGAATCCGGAGTACACCACTACGGCATGCCTCATAATCCGAGTGTGGTTTTGGCACGCACAGCCTCATAATCCAATTCAAGTTCTGCCATAATGCGATGTGCCATGTGAGGCAATGATAACGCTCAACCCTCTCAGAGGTTATACAATATGGCGCACAACTCCTCAAGCAACCACCTCTCTCTGTGTGTTCTGTGTACTAAGCAGAACAGCAGTGGCGCACGCAACCCGCCGTGGTTGCTCAGTGGCTATGGTGTTGGGCTGCTGAGCACGAGCTCGCGGGATCGAATCCCGGCCACGGCGGCCGCATTTCGATGGGGGCGAAATGCGAAAACACCCGTGTGCTTAGATTAAGAACCCCAGGTGGTCAAAATTTCCGGAGTCCTCCACTACGGCGTGCCTCATAATCAGAAAGTGGTTTTGGCACGTAAAACCCCAAATATTATTATTATTATTAGTGGCGCACGCAAGCTAAGGTTTAACATCAACTCACCACTCTCGTGTTAGCCTAAACGTTGAAGCAATTAGGCTTTAGCCGTCAGCATCACCGCTAACTATCGTCAATCAAAGCATCCAGCCCGGAAAGCTTAGCTTACATCGATTCCCACAGTGCGCGAGATTTGCACAATTTTGATATTCCGCTCAGCGTTCCGCACCATAGCGATTACTTACCTGCCAGTGAAGACGACAAGGTGCGGAGACGCCTACCACGTGACCTACGTGACTGCGAACTGTGTACTGTCTCCGGGATTGGCGCCTTGTGCTACGAAAACTATCCGGGGTCGGCGCTATATTTCACAGTCAGCAAGCCTGCACGTGCAGTGGGCCAATCCTGAAGACTGCAACAGTAAAGAGCACGTTACTCGGCCAAAGACCGGTCAATCAGATGCGTTAAACCGCAAAGCCTAGAAAATTTTGCAGCCATAGAAAGGTTTGCTCCATTAAAAGAAATGTGGCTCTCGATGACGTACATATGTTACAACAATGATATTTAGTAATAACATTAGTTTTATCCCTGCGTAATTGGTTTGAAAACAAGGCCAGCAGCCAGGACTACTCCAACGGTGGCAAATAGTAGTATCATGCGTGTGAGCTATTCCGCACGACAGCAGCAACACCAATCCGCGGTCAGTAAAGTCCGCGAGGATTCACAAAGCTGCGCTTTAAAAAATGCAGGTAAAAAAGAACCACCATGGTGGCGTAGTGTGTGTGTGTGTGTGTGTGCGTGTGTGTGTGCGTGTGTGTGTGTAATAATAATAATATTTGGGGTTTTACGTGCCAAAACCACTTACTGATTATGAGGCACGCCGAAGTGGAGGACTCCGGAAATTTTGACCACCTGGGGTTCTTTAACGTGCACCTAAATCTAAGCACACGGGTGTTTTCGCATTTCGCCCCCATCGAAATGCGGCCGCCGTGGCCGGGATTCGATCCCGCGACCTCGTGCTCAGCAGCCCAACACCATAGCCACTGAGCAACCACGGCGGGGTGTGTGTGTGTGTGTGTGTGTGTGTGTGTGTGTGTGTGTGTGTGTGTGTGTGTGTGTGTGTGTGTGTGTGTGTGTGTGTGTGTGTGTGTGTGTGTGTGTGTGTGTGTGTGTGTGTGTGTGTGTGTGTGTGTGTGTGTGTGTGTGTGTGTGTGTGTTTGTGTGTGTGTGTGTGTGTGTGTGTGAAAACCTTTATTAAAATGAGGTCCGGATGGATGGATGGATGGATGGATGGAAAACTTTATTAGGGTCCTTTAGGGCGCGCCCTAGCGCGCAGCGGGCCGCTCCCATGTCGGGACAGAGAGGCCGAGCCTCTCCGCCGCGTCGCGGGCCTGTTGGACAGCCCATAACTGTTCTTCGAGGTTGGGACTGTGTAGGAAAGCATCCCAGCGTGAAGAAGTGTTACTTTCATCGCCGCGTAACGCGGGACATCGCCAGAGCATGTGAGGTAAGTTCGCTAAGTCATTGCATAGTGCACATGCATTTGTCGTCTGAATTTCGGGGTACATCTTGTGAAGAAGTAGGGGGTTTGGGTATGCCCCCGTCTGTAGAAGCCTTAGTGTCAAAGCCTGAGGTCTATTGAGTTTGCAATGTGGGAGGGGGTAGATCCTCCGAGCCAAGTAAAAGTGCTTAGTAATTTCGGTGTACGAGGAAGGAGAGTCCCGATTGTCAGTACCCCCGGCGTCACGCTGCCCGGTAGCTACGCGGTTCTAAAGAATACATTGTTGCGCCAAAAAAGGAAAATAAAGACTTGGGAAGGAAGAGTACGAAAAGACAGATTGAGCTACGCGGTTGATGATCCCTCGCGCAGCTTCGTGTGCCGACTCGTTGAGGTTGGGCGGGGCACCCTCGATCTGTCCCATGTCTGCTGGAAACCAGATCACTGTGTGGCTTGATCTCTTTGCTTCCTAGTATCCCTAGGGCCATCTCGCATATGGTTCCTTTGGCAAATGCCCTAACAGCTGATATCGAGTCACAGTAGATTGATGTCCTCTTGTCGTCCAATAAGGCCATCGCTATTGCAGCCTGTTCTGCGATTTCAGAGGACGTCGTCCGAATCGAGATTACGTTCGTTATTTGCCTTTCATGATCTACGCTAACTACAGCGAGGGCCTGTCCGTTGCCGTAGCGCGCTGCGTCTACGAAACTGTGCTCCGAAGCCCGTTCACGAGCCTTTTCCAGGAGAGCCTTCGCGCGAGCCCGACGCCTTCCCAAGTTGTGTTCTGGATGGACGTTTTGTGGGATCGGGGCGACAGTGATGCGGTCCCGCTGCTCTCGAGGGAAGCTGCAGAACTTTGTCTCGATTACTTTGGGGGCAACGCCCAGCTCCTGTAAGATGTGTCTTCCAGCTTGTGTGGTAGATAACCTGACGCACTGGGCTCTCTCCTGTGCTGCCGCTATTTCCTCTAGCACGTGTTATGCATGCCAAGTTGAAGTAAGCGTTCCGTGGGAGTGTATATGGGGAGGCCGAGAGCTCTCTTGATTGCCTTCCTGATTAATGCATTCAACTTATCCCGCTCCGACCTTTGCCAGTTGTGCATGGCCGCGACATAAGTGAAATGACACATTACGAACGCATGTACCAATCTCACGAGGTTATCTTCTCCGAGGCCTTGCTGCTGGTTGACCACTCTTCTGATTAGTCTGGTGGCATTGTCCGTCTATTTGGTGAGTCGCAGCACTGTCTGGTTGTTTGAACCACTCGGCTCTACCATCGTGCCGAGAATCCGGATAGCATCCACCCTCGGAATATAGCCTCCGTCGTTTGTGCGCAGCTTTATGTCGCATTCGGCGAGTGGCTTCCATCCCTTTGGTTTCGGGCCTCTGCGCTTGGGTTGATAAAGTAGCAGGTCCGACTTGTGCGGTGAGCACCGAAGGCCCGTGGACTCAAGGTATCTCTCGGTAGCATCAATCGCCTCTCGCAGGGCCGTCTCTACCTGTCCGTCACTATCTCCCGTACACCAGATGGCAACGTCGTCTGCGTATATGGTATGAGTGATACCGTCAATAGCACAGAGTGTCCTGGATAGACCAATCATGACGAGGTTAAAGATGGTTGGGGATATGACTGTCCCTTGTGGCGTCCCCTTAGAACCCAGCTTGATCATGTCTGAAGTCAGGTCCCCGATCTTAAGGGTGGCTTCTCTGTCTGACAGGAAAGATCTCGTGTAGGAATGAAAGTGCTTCCCCAGGTTTAGGCTCGAGATTGTGTTTAAAACGCACGAGCAAACAATGTTATCAAATTATTTTTCCAGATCTAGACCTAGCATGGCTCTCGTGTCCCGCGCATTACAGTCAATAATGTGATGCTTGATGAGCTTCATCGCGTCCTGCGTCGAGAGTCCGACCCTGAAGCCGATCATGTTGTGTGGGTAAATGTAGTGGTCCTCCAGGTAGCATGAAAGCCTGTTTAGGATTGCGTGACCAGCAACCTTCCCCACGCACGATGTGAGCGAAATTGGGCGGAGGTTATCGAGGCTGGGCGGCTTGCCTGGCTTGGGGATGAGAATGATGTTGGCCGATTTCCACATTTCCGGGACTTTACCACTGCTCCATGCTTGGTTAATGATGTCCGTTAGGTATTTGATGGACTTCTCGTCCAGGTTCCGTAGAGCTTTGTTTGTGATGTTGTCCGGACCCGGAGCCGATCTGCCGTTGAGGGCGTGGAGCGCTTGCCTGATCTCCTTAATCCCGAATTCTGCGTCGAGCTCAGGGTTCTCGGAGCCTTCGTAGTCAGGAGAAGGTGGTGTAGGGCCCGATGCGACTGATAGGTACTTCTGCACGAGTTGAGATAAAATTTCCTTGCTCGAATATTCTCGCTTGGCTGTGTGTAGAGTGCGCGCCAGTGTGTTGCGTTGGTTGGTTTTATTGTTCGTCTCGTTGAGGACATGCTTTAGGAGGTTCCAGGTGCCCCCGTTGCGCATCTGCCCGTCGATGGAGTTACACACCTCATCCCATTGCTGTTTAGAGAGGGCTCTGCAGTGTTCCTCTATAGTTCTGTTGATTTCCGATATCTTTTCTCTGAGCCTGCGGTTGAGCCGTTGTCCTTTCCACCTGGCGAGGAGGGACTGCTTGGCCTCCAGCAGGTGAGCCAGACGGCTGTCCATCTTTTCCACCGGCAGGACGGTACAAACCTCCTTGGTGGTAGCTATGATGTCGTGTCTAACCTGTACAACCCATTGTTCGAGGCTAGGCTTGTCCTCACTCTCCATTCGCTCTTCCCGAATTTTGCGAAATTTGTCAAAGTCTGTGTACTGGAACATGCGCTGTCTCTTCTGCTCGACTTGGAGGTGCGTGGCCAAGATATAATGGTCGCTACCAAAGTCTACCTCGAGGTTCGTCCACTTGACCGCTGCAATACTCCTGACAAAGGTGAGATCCGGTGTCGTGCCACGGCTCGACGAAGTTCCGCATCTGGTTGGGAACGCTGGGTCCGTGACCAGCATCAAGTTTAGGTTTAGAGCCTCACGCCAGAGGTCCTCCCCCTTGTTGGTGTTGTATGGGTAGCCCCAGGTGTGGTACGGCGCGTTGAAGTCACCAGCTATGATCAAAGGGGAGTCGCGCTCTAGTTGCGTGGCCTTGGTGATTAGGGCTTTGAAGCGTTGTTTTGGAGCTTTGGGACTGCTGTAGACATTCAGAATGAATATACTTTCGCGGTTCCTTGGACTAGGGATGATCTCTATCATCATGTATTCGACTTTACTTGCGGTCATCTTAAGGTCGTGAGTGATGTGGGTCAGCTTGTTGCTAACCAGTACGGCGATCCCCCGTCCTTCTTCGTGATTTGCTACGGGCCTGTAGCCAGACAGCGTGACGTTAGATGTTAATGTTTCTTGTAAAATGATAACATTGGGCTTCTCTGCGTGTGAGCGAATATATTGTTGCAGGGGAGCCCTCTTGGCAAGGAAACCCCTGCAATTCCATTGCCACATCTTGAACGAGCTAGTTTGAGTGGCCATCGTATTGCTCTTGAGTTGCTGTGCTAACCTTCGGAGAGCGGATCGCCCCCGAGCTATTACTAGTCGATGCTGTTGCTGGGGGTGTAGGAGTTTTAGGTACCAGCACATGTGCTACAAAGTTTTCTAAGAAGGATTCAATTTTGCTGATCCGCTTAGTGCGCTAGTCCATGGAAGCCATGTTGCTTTGGAAGAGCGACAACTTTTCATTTATCTGCTTAATGCTATCACTGAGAGCGGAGAGCAACTCGCTCTCCGGAGGCTAGACTTTTAAGGCCAACGCGATGGCATGTCAGCAGTGTCAGGCCAAGCCCTTCAGCGACATCACAGGCCCTCTGGAAGGCTCTTAGTTGGTCTTGAAACAATGGGCTTTGAATCCTTCTTTTTCCCCACTGCGTCCATTCTTCAACGAGGTTGGGGAGAGCAGTGGCTTCGACGTAGCGCTGCTAAGCGCGAGATCAAATCCCCGCCAGGACCAAATCCGTTGTCCACGGCGTGCTTCATAATCATATAGTGGTTTTGGCACGTAAGCTCCACCCCAACACCCAAGAAAAAAAAAAGAAATTCAGAAAGGCCACGGAATGACGGGGAAATAAAAACATCTATTCGGCGCAACAGGGGAGGAAAAAATAGATTCGGCAGACTTCACAGACTCAAAGAAAGAAAGAAAGAGAGAGAGAAAGAAAGAGAAACACACACGACCACGCAAAGACAGACACGCAAGGAAGGTAAGGCATCGCAGCACCAAGGCACGTGAGGGTCGCGGCAGCCTGACGATCTTCTCGCACGGCGTCGGTGCTGGCTGCACGTAAACCCCCAGACAGCAGCCAAGACGGTGCTCGTAAAAATAGGGCGCGCAACGATAAAAGTTACAGGACAGCTGCAAAGCAGTTACGACGCAAGGGTGGCGAAGCGGTGAGCCAATAGAAGAAAACTGTGAACGATTTCGTGGGCAAAGGCGTTGCTTCGCTACGGACCTTACCGCCGATCTCCGTACGTTATTTATGCAGGCTCAGAAGTCGTCATGGCAAACGTCAACTACAATGAAATTTCAATCCGTATGAAAAATTATCGCTTATGTCAATGGAGTCTCAATTAAAACTGCCATCGTGCAGAAATTTTACGTTTTGAAATGCTGGCGGACGCGCCACACAAAGATCTTCCTGGCATAGTTGGTGTTCAGTGAAGGATATGTTCAACGCTATATAGACAAAACACAGGAAACAATAACGACAACCAGGGCTCTCTGCGCTACGCGTCCACCTGTGTACTTTGTCCGTCTGGTTATCAATACTGTCCATCCACCTGTCCGCTCTACAACAGCCAGCCGTGGTTACTTAGTGGCTTTGATGTTGCGCTGTTAAGCACGAGGTCGCGGGATCTGAAAATCAGATAGTGGTTCTGGCACGTAAAGCTCCATTCTTTAATTTTAATTCAGCTGTCTAATGCAGCCATCGGTCCATGTAGCCCACTGCCTATCAATCTGCATAACCATCTAACTGTCTTGTGCGTCTACCTAACTAATCTACCTGTCTACTGTACCCCATCCACCTGTCCACTCTGGCTATCTATCTACCCATTCTACCGATATATTACGCCTACCTATAGCTACCTAATCCACCTGTCTTCTCTAGCCATTTGCTTGTAAACTCTAACCGTATGCCTACCTGCTTTTTTTCTGTCTGAGTGCCTGCTCTGTCTGTCTACCTAACTGCGCTATGTATTTGGCGCAAAAGAGAAGATATAAGAAGACAGAATCCAAATCTTGAACGTCGAATCGCACTGTCTACCATTAAATGTATTTTCTCTACTCAAGTTGATGGATGTGGTTTATAACCAGCTATGACAGAATCAGATAAAGCATACGTCATTTCAAATACCTATCAAGCAAATATGCTGCGACGAAACCAACAGTCTATTACATTACCAAGAAGAACAGGCGCTACAGAGGGCTGGAGAACTTATTTCGCCGCTTGCGAGGAAACTTTTCTTTTTCCTGCGTCGGAAAAATGTAGAGAAGGTAGCAGACAACCAAAACACAAAACAAGACACTAATACAGAGTGATGTAGAGCAACACAGTACCTAGCGCACGGGGTAAATACGGGTAACGTATACACACACACACACACACACAAAAAAAAAAATGCAAGACGATACAATCTGAGTCGGAAAGCGAAAGCTCGCAGCGTCCTCTTCCTGGCGCCCACCTTTTCGACCTTTCACCGCTGTCTGTTCCGCTCGCCTGGCAACCTTCGTCGTAGTGTCGCCCAGTGGGACATGAAGCCTCCAACTTTCTTCTTTTTTTCTCTCCTACATGTATGTGTAGTACGCTGTTTGCCATTTACCGGACCTCTGTACGCTGTCGTAGTACCTCGCTCTCAGAGTTCCAACTGCGAACGGTGAGACACCGTACTTCCCTGGACTGCGCACTTCGGTGCGCCCATAGCAATCTTTTCTCATCTCTGTTGTCCCTACTGTGTTCGCCTTGGGGGAGGGGGGGGGGGAGGTTGCGGGGGAGGAGAAAGCCAGACGATTTTTTGCTCTCACGAGCAGACGACATGAACCGCCATGGCGTCGCCTGTGCGTTGCTCCGCCGAAGACACGACCACTGTCCATGTTGACCGCTGCGCCGATAAGGATTCCACTAAAATTGACCTTTCCTATTAAACCACCGGTTTGTTTCTCCAAAAATATGGCCCGGGCGATGCATTCCGCGGTGAATGTCGTAGAATACCTTCTTCCGATTCGTTTACCACAGCAATCTAACACCTCGCTTTGAATAAATCAGAATTATGAGCCACGTGCTGCGAAACCGGAAGAAGTACCTACTTTTATCAGCCCCGAAAAGACCTCTTGCAGAGGCTCCAAATGCCAGTCCAAATGCACGGACTTTTCAGTCTGAAATCTGCGGGCCAGGACGCTATAAATTATACGGCCTGTGGGGCCGAGAGAGCGTTGTTTGGGTATTTGTAAGCCACCATGCAAGATGTACTGAACGAATAATTATATCCAGATAGGTAGAACTTTTGCAGAGTTCGGTTTAATATGACACTTTAAAGCCTTAGTTATATCCTTGTCCACAATAAGTTCAAAGTGGAGAACATCTATGGCGACGTAAATCAAAGATGTTTGATTCTGTTGCCACACGATGGGGTCGCCATCTGCAACAGCTACGTCGAAAGCACGGTGCTTACCGCAGCCTTGACAGATGGCGCCACCGCTGCGTTGCAGTTAATCGGCACGTTTTGCGTTTGTTATTGTTGTTGTTGTTGTTGTGTGTGTGTGTGTGTGTGTGTGTGTGTGTGTGTGTGTGTGTGTGTGTGTGTGTGTGTGTGCGTGTGCGTGTGCGTGTGCGTGTGTGTGTGTGTGTGTGTGTGTGTGTGTGTGTGTGTGTGAAATTCTAAATCCACTGAAAAATGCAAATATGGAAGGAAATCAGCCAGCCATTTAGCTATAAGAATCATGCGCTGCTATTGAAGCAACACACACTGCAATGAATAAATGCGACTCGTTTCGTGAGGAGCATGTTGACGAACGTTCCCCTTCATCGGTTTGCTCAACCGACAACGGTTTATCATCGGTTTCTAAGAAATGCGTCCTCAAGATCTGCGACAACATGCATACCGGGTGAAGCTTGTCAGCAATCTGAGAAAACACAGCGCTCATCGATCAGTGTTAACTGTAACGTTTAATTCTTTTTTTCACCGCAGATTGCGAGGACGTATTTTTCGAAACTGATTCAAAGCTGAATTTTTTTTTTCTAAATGCATGCCAGTTCGCTTATCACTACACGCCTTCAATACCGCAATCGCGACTACTGCCGCAAAGAGGTGAATGAGAAAATTACCAAACCTTGGACATTACTTAATATGACACTGTCATCCATAGCACAATATGCGCCCTCAAGTAATCCAGCTGATGATATAATTAAGCTACCTGCTACGGGAGATGTTTAAGGAGTATGTTTCTGATAAATAAAACCGCCTGACACGGGTATTAAAGAGCTTAAAATCCCATTCAAAGGCATAGTACTTGTCTTCTGGTACGTCAGACTCAACGTTGAGTTCAATTACTAATGACGTTTCCAAATATTTCGCTTGTTGAGGACATTGAACATGTTGAGAACATATATTATTTTTCTCCACTACCTGTATTAGGCACGCTTCAAACTATGTGCGCTCTTCAAACGATTGGAACGCTGTTCAAGCTCACAAAAATCTTAAATTTCCTGTGTCACATTGACCTCAGGCCCTCTCCTTCTTTTAGCTACCCCTCGCCACGTCAACAGTTCGAAGCCAAGAACAGGCGTCCACACTTGCCTGAAAGCATAGTATATATCCGTTCCGATTCCGTTCGCACCGTAGCGATAAGATAAGGAAGAAAGTGAACGGGGAGGGTGGGGGGGGGGGGAGAGGCGGCGTAACCTGCTAGTAACAGACGTCGAGCCACGGATGTGTTTCTAGGACGCGAAGAAATGACTTCATGGAAAACTTCTTCCTGACCTTTCTAGCGAGACGAAGTCGCGTGTTTCGGACATGATGATGAAACGCGCAGTGGCAGACGCCGAGGAAAAAAGAATGATAGAAAAAGGAAAGAGCAAGATAGAGGGGGCACGAAAACAGAAGGCCGACTTTCTCAACGGAAGTCAACAACACTCTTAGCTACCGAAGACCAGCCAGTCAGGGGGCAGCAACTTTCTCTTTCCTCAAACCACAGCGAAACAATCGTACCTCGAGATCGTGAGAGAAAAGGAGGTGGGGGCTCGAAAACAGAAAAAAAAAAAAAACGGCTAGAATAAACTGAGCGCGAACGAAACTAGACAGAGGTTAAGAAATGAGTATGACCAGAAACATCACCGGCCCCACCACCACCACCACCGAGTCGCGTCAAATGAGATGCCGGGCTCAGCGCCCACGTTTACGGGGAAGGGCCATTTGTCCCAGATGCCGGCGCTGTCTGTTGACAACGTCGGGGTCCCCTAGTTCTGTCGCGGTCTCCGCTCCTGTCTTTAAGCCTTCGTTTAACCTTTCTTTTTTTTTGCTTTCTGATTCTTCATTGAAGAAGGACACGGCTTTGTCCCAAAACTTTGTTCGTTGCGACATTGCTTGAGTGTGTAGGAAGAATGCCGGTGCGCCCAGAGAGGCACCATGGAAGAAAAAGAGAAATAGGTAACGTCTAAAAGAAAGCAGCGCCGAGGTCGACGGGAAAGTGCAGTCCACTGGAAGTGACGTCGACGAAAAAAGAACTATGCTCGACTGACACCGAACTTCTTGTTCACAAAACAAAGTGTTCACAAGCAAAGTTGGTCAAAAACAAAGCCCATACGTAGAGCTCTTAGGACCGACTGCAAAAAAAAAAAAAATTGACTCTGGCTACATAGGTCAGAAATGCACACTCGATACATTCGAAGTAATATGGAAAAAACCGGGGGCTTGTAGTCGCCTAGTTCCTTTAAATTAAGTCTTTAAGCATCACCTCCGCGGACGACGCTTGCACCTGGTGGTCAACGCGTATGACGTCAATCCCAGCACGTGACTTCAGAGATTCTTCAGCGCGTCGTGGGCAGCACTAGGCGGGCGACGCCCAATCTCAGAGGTCTTGCTGAGGAACTGCGCGTTCTGAATAGGAGGAGTCAAAATCCATGCTCCAGTGGTGGCGCCCTCAGAGTAAACAGATGCAGGCCTCGAAGGCTGTACTTTTGCTGGCTCCATGCGGCGGCAGCGATTGCGGGAGCCGGAAACACGTCATGGAAGTTGGGTTCTTTGACACCACCTATTATTTCTCACTTCCGACGAGCGTCAGTGGCAGCGGTGTTTTTCGTTTCGGCATCAAAAAACTTTAATCTTGCGAGCCTCCCGTGAGGCATTCACTCGTATTTCAAATGCAAAGTACTGCGCGGTGGATGCTCTATATCCGTACTATCTGAAACAATTGGATTTTCACGACGTACAAAGGGCCGACGCAGCTGATTTTGAAGTGACACCCTGGAAAGAGGCTCGCCCTTCCGCACATTGACATGCAAAGGTATAGAGAAAGTGGCTAGTGTCGACCGAAGGGTGAAGCCCTCACAGCGATAACGAGGTTTAAGCGCTGTGCTTGAACTTCTATCACGGCGTTCTAACTCGACGCGGGTGCGAATATACGCGGGTGCGCCGAAATTTCTGCCACCTTAAAACAGCTTTAACACGTCGTGCGGATCCTGTACTGACATCGCACAGCCGCCACCGCGCCTCCCGTAATGAGCGGCGCCAGTGAAATTAAACTTCCTTCCAGATTGTGAGCACTAATGCAGGGTGCTTCACTTAACTTGAGCCCAAACGTTAAAACTATGCATATGCTGCATAGCTGGACAGAACCGAGGTAACGTTGTTTGCCGTCGCTTGGAGATACTCGGAATATATTTTTTTTTTGAATTCCACCTAATTCGATAATTAGTATTGATCAAACAATCGGCTCCTCAATTATTATGATTGGATGAAAAGTGTCAAGGAGAATATTGTAGAGCAACATGAGAAACTCACGATACAGCTTTCTGTTGCTGAATACCTGGTACATAAATGCGTTTTTCCGACGCTTGGAAGAAGCCTGCGAATGCACGGAAAGTGCCTCGAGCGGCCAGTCCCACTCATACGCCCACACAGTGACCCAAGCTGTCCACTAGCTTGGGTCACTATATTTGTGCCATATCACAAGAAGCGAACAAACGAAGACCCCAAGGACAACATAGGGTAAAATACTCGTACTTACTAACTGAATTAAATAAATGATAAATTAATGCAAGTGAAAGTGGATTAAAGAACAATTAGCCGCAGGTGGGATACGAATCCACGCCTTTGTTTGTCGGCTTGTTATGACATGATTAATAAAATATTGGACACCTCGCTACCACTTCTTTTCGTTCATTACATTACAAAGGTCTCGGATCCAGCCACACTGATGTCTTAAGGTAGCATGTGTCGGTTTATTCACCAATCGCCGTCGCCCGAGAAGATTAGGTATTCGTGACGTCTGCGGCAGAAAGGATGTTCCACATCCGCCACGAAGATTTGTGAGTGATGGCGCTGGCTAACACTCCCAGGGTTAGTTCTAATAGTAAAACATAAATACCACAGGTGTTTGGCAAAACGCCGCCGCGGTGGCTCGGTTGGTAAGAGCACCGCACGCGCAATGCGAAGACGTGGGTTCGCATCCCACCTGCGGCCAATTGCCTTTTCATCCACTTTCATTTCCATTAACTTACCATTTCTTTAGTTCATTCAGTAAGTACAAGTAATTTCCTCTATGTTGCCTGTTTCTTGGCTTCTTATGATATAATTAATAAAAATCGGGTATCTCGGGTCCCTTTCTTCTCGTTCATTACGTATTTGCCAGGCTTTCTACGTGGTGCAAACTTTTGCTGCATTGGCTACGCTCGGATTCATGTATACGTTTGTTCCGAATAATGAACCCGCTTTATCTCTCCGTCTCTTCGTTGTCCTACGTACATGTGCACGTAAACAACTGAGAGCGAAGGGACGGCTTATCTAACAGAAAAAGAGTTAGAATATCTAGAGGAGACGTGGCCCCAACGCCTCTGGAGGACTAAAGAAGCGACAAGATAGCGAGAGTAAGATAGAGATAGACAAAAAAAAAAAAAACGCGACGACGCAGGTGGAAAGGGAGGGCCGACAGACAAGAACGTTCGCTCGGAGAGGGCGCCATTTTTCTCAATTCCGTGTCGGCGAAAGGCGATGCCAGGTGGAATCCCAGAGGAGAGATAAAGCACACTGACGGTGCAACTGAAAGATGAGAGGTAAGGGCGTAAAGTAGAAGAGGCGGAAGGGGGGGGGGGGGCGAGAAAGCAGCTTGCAGCGCGAGGTTTGGCCAAAAAGCTTTGAAGCGCCGCCAATACTGTTGAGGCAATAGCGGGGGAAGTCGGAAAAAAGCGAGCCAAGCCGCATCGCCGAGTAGCACGGATCAGTGCTTGAAGACAAGTGTGACCCGCCACCCGCCGCGGTTGCTCAGTGGCTATGGTGTTAGGCTGCTGAGCACGAGGTCGCGGGATCGAATCCCGGCCACGGCGGCCGCATTTCGATGGCGGCGAAATGCGAAAACACCCGCGTACTTAGATTTAGGTGCACGTTAAAGAACCCCAGGTAGTCGAAATTTCCGGAGTCCTCCACTGCGGCGTGCCTCATAATCAGAAAGTGGTTTTGGCACGTAAAACCCCATAATTTAAAAAAAAAAGTGTGACCCGCCAGTCCCCGAGCCTACATTGTGCAGTGTCATGTTCCGATAATACTGCCCCGTGCAAGAGCGTACGGACCAGGGAGTTCCGAAGTAAAGCAGCCAGTGTAAATTGGAATTAAAGAACCGCACTCCAAACTTGGCAGTGCGGACGTTTCAGCGCACTCGACAGTTTCAGTTTTGCGTGTACGAATTAGATAAAAATCAGACCTGCGGTCCGTAGGGATGCACATAAGAGCAGGCGCTGCATAGCATTCCGGCACATTTGAGCGGTCCTTTCAAAGCGCTCAAGCCGAGCTAGAGATGTTGTGTCAGGAGGCCACTAATGCCATGTGCGAGCATAAGCGAGCTTTCAGTTGCGACAATGAAGTGCTCTCAGTGTTACCAGACCGGGTTACCTTATATTACAGATTTAAAGCGGTTCTCAATCAGCTAGATAGAACACCGTTCACCTTGAAGAAGATCTTGGGACCATGGCCTCGCATATCGCAGCCACAAAAGGCCACAAAAACTCTGCTGCGATATTTGAAGGCTCCTGGATTGAGTCAGCGTCTGTGATCCGGACTGAGTGACCGAACGATATACCCAGTAGACTTTCTCTTCTTCTTTTAATCTTTCCGTCCCCTTTTCCCTTTCCCCAGTGTAGGGTAGCCAACCGGGCTCAGTCCTGGTCAACCTCCCTACCTTTCCTTTATCATTTGCTCTCTCTCCATGAAACGACCAGCCGCGTGTGACATTAGAAATCGGTATCTTGCTACGCCGTCACCGTCACAGCTCCGACACTGATTTGTTTTATCTGTGGTTCGTGCCGACCTTATGGGAACGTGGGCGCCAATGTAGGCAAAAGGAACATACGTAGACACTACAGAGCATTACCTGTTGCCCCTTCCTACGCTCACACCTACAGTTACGAGACCGAGTCGGTTTAGCAGAGCATTCGTCGAACGTTGAGAAATGCGAGGGCAACTGGAGGCGTATTCAGAGAATAAATTTACAGACGCAATAAATATGTGTCTCAACTTTCTGTTAGGCTCTGCTGCAAAACCAGCTGCGTCAGGAAGCCAGAGGTTGGACGTACGCACCACTCACTATGGAGAGAGAGAGAGAGAGAGAGAGAGAGAGAGAGAGAGAGAGAGAGAGAGAGAGAGAGAGAGAGAGGCAAAGGAAAGACAGGGAGGTTAACCCGATATTATCTCCGGTTGGCTACCCTGTACTGTGGGAGGGGCATGGTTCACTATACACCCTGCAAATATTTAAGGTACTAAATTGCATCGCTGCTCTTCGCCCCTTCCGCGAGCGACAACGTCAATACTTTCTGCATCCCTAATATTACGACTGTCACGCAATTTAACCACTGTAAACGTCTGCGTCACGTCACATTGGCGTTCCTCCCCGTCATTTATAACTTAAAAGACACCAGACCTTAGACACAGTGCATGTTACGACGCGTAGAAAGTTGGAACGCGAGGTGTCACGAATGCAAGAACGCACACACCCACCTGAGTCACTCGACGGCGAAAGTTGGAGAAAGTGAAAAAAACAAAAAACAAAAGGTGAGAAGGTGAGTTACAAAACGTGCGCTTCTAACGTATGTTTGACAAGGGCGGAGGAACCTGTGCTCGTCTCGTCTCCTTCCAGTCTCTGTGGTCTTGTCGTATTAACCTGCAGAAAATGTGCCTCATGTGAGCCGCACCAAGCTATGTTGCTTATCATATATTCACAAGCGAACACTGAAAGAGAAAGAGAGAGAGAGAGAGAGAGAGAGAGATAGAGAGAGACAGAGAGAGATAGAGAGAGAGAGAGAGAGAGAGAGAGAGAGAGAGAGAGAGAGATAGAGAGAGAGAGAGAGAGAGATTCGCGTTCCCCTGCGGCCTGTGCGACGAAGCACACACCAAAAATTGAACGGCGATTACCCGTCGTAGTAAACTGCAGCCGCAAATTTTCGTATTCCGAGCACGCCGCGAACCTTCACAAGATTTCTCTCGTTCAGTGCTGCGCACATGGCGATAATAGCCACTGCTGACTTTCAGGCGCCATTAGCAATAAAATGTTAAAAACCGGCCTTTCTGAACAAATACGCGATACTTAGCGCAGTTTATAAGTACTGAGTCTATTTGATTTATTCAGTATTTAACACAACTTGGCGTATTAATCATACTCAAAATAAGACGGGTAATAAGAGAGCGCGGCACAAATGGTAAAGAGGGCAGCGATCCTGGATACTTCAACTAAGCTAACGCGTAATGATAGAACAAAAAAAAAGTGCGCCGGATGAAATGGGCACAAGTAGAATGGCTGCTGCGGCGCATAATTCGAATTAACTCAGACCTATACCATTCGCTATATCCGGAGGCAAAACAGTACTTCAGAGACCCAGACGCAGATTATCAGAGGCCAGATAGCTCGATTAGCGGACAAAGTCATGTTTATTTCGTACAACATGGACTTTTTCTAACGCTTTTCCCCAAAGTTCAAGATAGAACGGGCTTTAAACACACTTGAATCGGTTATGTTTCGGTGTGGTGTACACATTAGCAGGGAAGAAGTTTGGGCGTATTGGTGGGATACTGTGTTCTGCTTGTCCCTGCGTCATTTTTTGCGCTATGTATCCCAGTCTGAGTGGTGTACACAATCAACCCATTTTTTTTTTCTTCGCATACGCAAAATACCCTTTTCAGATTGCGTACACTGCGGCACATCCCGGAAGCCTCTGTAAATCTCATCCTCGTCGAATGTCCACATTTGAACTAACATCAGGCGGCACTTCATGATAATTTTGAAGCCTTTGATAGACGTCTTTCATCTGCACGAAAATTGTTCGAGGCAGTGGTCCTGTCCATAATACAAAGAGAAGCTATAAAAAGCACTGCGCGATTTTCTTGAGGACAGTGATCTCGTCAGATGTTTATGAAAAGTGATATTCAAGTGACATAAATTATGCCTTGCAAGAACGCCGTGATGACTTTGTCGTGCCATTTCGCATTTCGCGTGCATTGGTGCGCTTTTTAATATATTAAGCTTCTTTATTATTACTATTAATCTGTCGAGTTTATCGCGCCACAGACTTCGTGTACACTCTGCTTTGAACTTATGTACACTCATAGCATTTACTCATGAGCGGAGTAATTGTGCTTGTCACGGGTGATACGCTGACTCTGTATTAGACAAGACCTTTGTATATTAATAGTGCATTTACGGAGTTTCGCTCTGCGATAGCGAATCTTTTGTTTACTATGCTTCTTTTATTTGTAGTGTTGTCTTGTATAGTTTTTCTTAATGTGTATGTGTATTAGCTACGATCTTGTAACAGCGGGCACAACAGTAGCCAAACTTCCCAAACAAACAAGCAACAAGCGGAATGACTATCCAATCAAGTATGGCTGAAAATTTAAAAAATACATTAAATTATGGGGTTTTACGTGCCAAAACCACTTTCTGATTATGAGGCACGCCGTAGTGGAGGAATTCGGAAATTTTGACCATCTGCGGCTGTTTAACGTGCACCTAAATCTAAGCACACGGGTGTTTTCGCATTTCGCCCCCCCCCCTTCCCATCAAAATGCGGCCCCCGTGGCCGGGATTCGATCCCGCAACCTCGTGTATGGCTGAAAATTATGAAAACCTGTCAGACGAGTTGATACGGCAAGCGAGATATCGAGAGTTTAGAAAAACGCGATGATAGCAGTGCTCAGACAAAATGAGACAGACAGCAGACGGGCCGACAGACAGACATGCAATAGGAAAATGCGAGCGAGCGATAGAGAGAGAGGGGGGGGAAGGGGCGAAACGAAGAAATTGAGGACGCGTTCACACAGTCAGAGTGGTTCGCAAAGGCCAGTCGTCCTTAGACATCCTAAAAGTGCCTTCGCTGCTTTGTGGGTAGACGAACGTTGGGGGGACACGTTGCCATGACGCCTAAAATGACACAGTGACCGATTGTGCCAATGCATATGATAGCGCTTGTCTTTTTAAACCGAACCGAGGTTAAGTGCCGCAAGAAGTGCTCGACGTTCCCTTCGCGGCCGCAGACATCGCATGCAGCACCGTCAGTCATTCCAATAACTGTTTCATCCCGAGGCATCTCTACCCACAGCCGACGCAGAAGGGGCGCCTCGCGTAAACTTTGTACCACAATTATGCGTTGTAATAAAGTGAGCTAGCACAAGACGCTTGGATCATTGTCACGTTGGGAACACCTAAATGCCAGTCCAGAAGTAAAGGCGGAAAGAAGGAGTAAACGATGGAGAAACAAAACTGAGTAAAAAAAAAAAAGCAAGAGGAACACTGACAGTGAGAAGGCCGATGAAGCCAGCGCAAGCAAATCGACGTCACCCGCACAGTCGATGTCACGGGAAATCAGCACAGACGTGCTGTGATCCCCGGGGAACGGAAATCAAGAAAACCGGAAGAGTCGGGCAATACGTACAATACCATAGGGTCATCATCGTTCACGCCCTATGGCTAAACAAGCCGCTGACCGCCGGGCAGATCGAGGGTCGGCCACGTGAACAGCGTCGCGCGGTTGACCTGCCCCAAGAAGCGAAATAAAAAAGACCCGAAGCTTACGACATAACTTGACATCATCCCAAGAGGCTGTCACATCGGCATCATTATGGCTGCCGACGACAGCCTGGATATCGAAAAGAAAAAGTGGTGGTGCGGGGTGTGTGGGGGTGGGGAAGGAAAGGGTGCATAGTTGCGGTGTATGGAATGGGAGTCGCTTATAAAAGACAAGCAAATGTACTACACTTCCTTCTGCTCGAATCAAGGAGGTTTTCTCGGCTCGAATTCGCGACTAAAAACATAGTGCGTCAGACATGTTAGGGAACGCATTAATGTGCGTCACTTCGTAAAGAATGACATGATTAGGGCGCATATACGGAAATCCCAGGGGCTTCTATTCTGAACACCGTCACATTCCTCCAAATTGTCGAGTTAGCCCTCTTTTCAGCTCTGATTGGCCTAAGAGGATGCCACGGCCTTTCTGATTGGTTGAAAATGCCGCCATCACGGAGTTGAGAATGTCCTGTATGGCGTCCCTGGTCCAATTTACCACCGAAATATCAAAGCCTCAAACGCCAAGATTTAGACAAATCCACGTACTAACTACCATTCTCATGGTAGTAAAACGACTGCAGCGCCAGCGTTCCCTCCAGTAATTTTTGGTAGGAAGCTCTACGGAGTGGTACAGGCCGACGCCTCAATAAGACTACCGTATACGCACCTTGCACGAGCTCGTAACCTGTAGATACTGAAGCTGCAGCAGCTACCGCTACGCGACGCTAGCACATCCTGAAGCTCAGTCACGCTGCATACAAGCGCAATTCACACTGAAAGCGACAATATGATTGATTGATTGATTGATTGATTGATTGATTGATTGATTGATTGATTGATTGATTGATTGATTGATTGATTGATTGAAATGTAAGTATAGAGGTCTTTGTGCATTTCGTCGTCATCAAAATGAGGCCTCTCGCTATGGAGAACCCAACCGGCGACCTAGTGTTAAGCATCAGAAAGGCATAGCCGCTGCCCCACCGCGCACGTCTAATACAATCATTACAAAAAAGATGACGCAAATTCTACGGGACAGATAAGGAAAGCATTCCTAACTACTGGGCTGCGTGTGAAAATGATTAAGCGGTGAGAAATCACGCTCTGCAGGATCACCTGTCACAAATGAGACCGACACTTTCGAAATAAGAACGCAAAGCGCAAACAGCCGCAATGCAGACAGGCTCATCTCCTACCAACTAGTTAACGAATACACTTAAGAAAAAAACTGCGGCAGACCCCATCTCGCCTCGCGGTGACTGTCGACGGTAATGCGTTAGCATTGAATCAATATTGCGACACAACGTATTGCCAGCGCCGAAAACGAGTCAGGTATGAGACGCGTACTGCAGCGGGATTCCTCTTTCGCGCTTCCCTAGGAACGCTCGGCGCCATCAAGCGCCGCCGCCGTCGGGATGATTCTGCGTGGCCTTCGAAATGCGTGGCGCTCAAATGCGTGCCGACGCGGAGGAACGCGTCTTGGGGCAAGTAGGCACGTCTCTCGGGCTTCTTTCTTGAGACGTCGCGCCATCTGGTGGCACTGCCGAGAAATTCGCGCTTGGCCTCCGAGACTAGAGACGTGGCACGCCGGTCCGTGCGAACGCTAATTCTTCCCTCGCTTGCCGCACACTCAGCGATACATGCTCGGTGACCCAAGCTGCCTAAAAGTTTACTAAAAAGAGGCACACGCCTAGCGCATTCATGGCGCAGCTCGCTAAAGGCGTTGGCGAGAAAGGTGCCCATTGAAAACGTGGCACGCACTTAGTGCATTTGTTGCGCAGCGTGCAAATCCGTTGGGTTGCAATCCTTGAGGCGTGGGTTCGGTTCAGCCCAGCATCGGAGAAATTCATAGGATCTTTTTTTTTTTTTGGGGGGGGGGGGTCACTGTAGGGCGGCGTACTCTCAGTGGCACATACCCAGTTCTCGAAGTCGGCGTCGAAGAGTTTCTTCGTACCACAGTGCTTATCCAGTATCGCGTCTACAGCGGCGCGTGTTGGTGTGAAAGAAGTTCGCTCAGCGGCATCTATGTACACGTTAGCACAACTCAGTTCCCCAAGTTGATCTGATGGTTAGTTTCGAACCACGTTACCTCAGAATAGCAGCCCGATGTGCTAACCATTCGACCAAGGACCACGCAGTGACGCAGACAGACAGACAGACAGACAGACAGACAGACAGACAGACAGACAGACAGACAGACAGACAGACAGACAGACAGACAGACAGACAGACAGACAGACAGACAGACAGACAGACAGACAGACAGACAGACAGACAGACAGACCTTGGAATGAGCGTGGAGTGCCTGAGCAATGCGAACGCCTTTTTTAAAAAGAATTATGTGTTCAAAAAATGGAGTGCACTCCGTCACGCATATGGTCGCCAACAGAGAAATTGAACTATTCCTAGAACCCATCTTAAAGGGTGGTGAAAGCAACAAGTGCTTTAAACACAAAACCGCACTTGCTTTCGCCCTAACGAAAAAGGATGCGCCCCACAAGCTTACGCTGAAAGAGCCTCCAAAGTGAACGTAAGAAAGATGAGGGTTCAACCATAGACACCGCGTCAAGGACCCGACACATATTGCTCAAATTTTATCTCCAAAGTTGGAAGGAAAAGTTTTCTTTCAGGACAACAAGAGAAACCAAGAGATACGTTACAAAACGGCTAGGCTGAACCAACGTAGAGAGTAGATAAAAAGAAAATACTAGGTCAGAGAAACATATGCCCTCGTATGTCATACACATTGCAAGATGACTCCATCGTATAGACATATCCTGTGAAAGGAGTTCATGCATATCGTCTGAACTTTGATCTCCAACGTTGGCGGAGAAGCTCACTTTTCTTCCCGGTCAAATAGTAAAGCAAAGAAAAAAAAACACGATAAACACGAAAAACGCGCAACGTCTCTCAGGGAAAAGATGTTACACGTTGAAAGGAAGGCGGCAACTTAGGTCGTACGTCTGCTAAACTCCCCCGCTTTCTCGTTTTAGCCATTTCAGAGATCGCACGTGTTTCGCAAGCTGCTGCCTGTGTCGGCGCACGAATAAAAGCAGCAATACTGACGTAACCCATCTTCAGTTCTTCAATTGTTGAAATCGACGCCTTCGTCTCACTGCAAGTTCCGAAGAAAACTGACCTTGCTTTACCGCATTTAAGCATTCGAGATGTTCGCCTCGTTCTCTTTCTGTTATTCAGAATTTAGTCAATGTGGCAACAAACAAGCAAGTTCATCATAAGTCTTGTTGTTATCTCAGATTGCGAAAGGTTCTATAAATTATTCACTTGTAATTGTTACCTAATGCCGACTTTGTTTAACATTCGAATGGTATATCAGCTAATCGCCGATTTTTATTCATTCTCTTCCCCCAAAAAAGCTAAAAAGTGATATCTATCTATCTATCTATCTATCTATATATATATATATATATATATATATATATATATATATATATATATATATATATATATATATATATATGTATATATATATATATATATATATATATCAACTAATCAAATCTGTGTAAGAAACTATCCATTTAGATATACATATATACACCACGACGCCCAGCTACCTATCAATCGGTCCACCTACATATCGAAATATCTCAATGCTGAACTAATGGTGCGCGGAAAGTGCCCCCAAATTTAGCAGCGGGTTGGGAGGGAGGTCTTGCGCATTCTGGAGATGAAAAGTGACGAGGTAAGCACCAAGCGCGGCCCTCAAGCCTATGGTGAGTGAGCGAGGCCCACTCGGGAGTGGCGAGTCCTCTTCACTGCCGGCTTAGACCGCGCGAAAGCCTCGGCCCTTCCAAGCCCATCACAATTAGCGTGCAGCAAAAGCTGCACCTCGCGTGACGCACCGGACGCGTGAGCGGCGTTTCGGCTCCGCTCCCGGCACCTGACTGCGGAAGCTGAAAAGCAAGCGAGAACCGGGTGTCGCGACTTTTCGGCGATCGGATCCTTTAGGCACGCTACACCGCCCACCCCGAAGCTAGACGTTGGCCCCGGATTCTATTCTGGGCACGCCAGGTCATTAGGGCCAGAAAGGAAACACTAATGTCGCACTCACCATCGTTGCCGCAAAACGGGTTCAAGAAAGCTAACCGAAGAGGCCGTCGATGGCCAGCTAGGAAGCAGTTACCGATCACAGAGCACTCCAAAAAGGCAAGAAAGAGAAAAAAAAAAAGCCGGGTGAGCTGCGATGATTGCTTCCTTGCTTGATTGATTGATTAATTAATTGATTGATTGATATTCAATGTTCTGCAGCACGGAAGGGCTATCGCAGGAGCACGGAGTATGAGATACAAAGATTGGAAAAGAGTGAGATACAATGAAAAAAATGACTGGTTAACAACAACTAAAGAAAGGAATTCAGCAGGCGATAAAATATGACCGGTTAAAGCGTTCCAGTGTTCCGTCGCGTAGCTAAAATAAGAACTGTAGGTAGGTAGACAAATAAACTTTATAAAACGAATACTCGGAATAATCGCTAATGGTCGGGGCCCGAAGTACGGGGCTCCACTGGCTCTTGCCATCTTCTCAGCTCTCTGGATCAGCTCGAGCTGGTTGTCGAGGGCCGAGCTGGACAGCAGTGCCTCCCACTGCTCCCTCGTGGTGTATTTGCATTCCGCACCCATCGCAACGCGGTCACCGCAGTAGGGAATCGAACCCACGACCTCGTGCTCAACAGCACAATGCTGCACTGAGCCCTCATGCTGGTTGCTGGTGCATAGCTACTCAGTGTAAATAAAAAAATAAACAAATAAATAAATACATAAATGAGTAAATCGCAACGACAGATGGGCCGACCTGTCGAGGTCTTGTTTGTCATGGTGATGGTGAATTGAGATTTTTATTATTTTCATTAGTATTATTAGTATTTGATGAATTATAGGCTCATTAGCTTGCCTGTAGTATTGTATAAGAAATTCACCAAGATATTCTCCAAGAGAATCAGGCCAACTCTCGACTTGAATTAACCAAGAGAACAGGCAGGCGCCAGGAGGGGATATTGTACAAGGGATCACATCCATGTCATAAATCAGGTTATTGAGAAATCTCCGGAGTACAGTCAACCTCTATGTATGGGTTTGCTCGATTTATAACAAGGCATTTGATTCGGTTGAGATACCAGCAGTCATAAAGGCATTGCGTAACCAAGGAGTACAGGAGGCATACGTGAAATCTCGAAAAATATCCACAAAAAACCCACAGCTACCTTGGTTCTCCAGAAGTAAAGTTGAAAATGACCGATCAAGGAAGGGGTCAGGCCAGGGTACACAATCTCTCCAATGGTATTCACTGCATGTTTAGAAGTATTCACGCTATGAGATTGGGAAGGCTTAGGAGTGAGGATCGACGGCGAATATCTCATCAACCTTCGGTTTGCAGATAACATTGTGCCGTTCAGAAACACTGGGAACGAATGACAACAAATGATTGAGGACCTTAACCGAGAAAGTCCAAGAGTGGAGTTAAATATTAAAATGCAGAAGAAAAAGATAATGCTTAATAGCCTGGCAAGGGTATAAGAATTCAGGATCGCCAGTTAGCCTCTGCAGTCTGTGAATGAGAACGTTTACCTAGGTCAATTACTCCCAGGGGGACCCTGATTACGAGAAGAAAATTTTACAGAGAATAATAATTGGTTGGAGTGCACACGGTTTAAGCATTACGAAATCCTGACTCTAAGCTTACCACTGCTGTTCAAAAGAAATGTGTAAAATCATTGCATTCTACCGGTGGTGTCATATGGAGCACGAACTTGGAGGTTAACAAAGATGCTCGAGAACAAGTTAAGAACCCTGCAAAGACGGACAGAACGAAAAACGAAAGGTTAAGCGTAACGTTAAGAGACAGCATTCTAGTTGACATTTAGAGAAAAAAGGGGAGCTAGGCAGGCCATCTAATGCGTAGGGTAGATAACCGCTGGACCATTAGAATTCTAAAATTGGTTCCAAGGGGAGGGAAGCGCAGTCGAGGACGATGGAAAATTAGGAAGTGTGATGAAATTCGAAAATTTGCAGGCGCAAGTATGGAATCAGCTAGCGCAAGACAAAGGTAATTGTATATCGCAGACAGAGGCCTTCGTCCTGACACTGGACATAAAGATAGACTGACGATAATAATGATGATAATAACAGATTTGTGAGTCATGCAAATATAGAGTTATAGCTTAATCAAATGTTATTTGTGAGTGATAATGCAGTGATTCATGGCTCATAGAGTTACGAATGATTGATGGATGTATAAAGCTATACACAATAAACTTATGAGTCATCAGTTATTATAGTGATAGGGTTATCAGTGATACAATAATAAAGTATAATGCCTCACATAAGTTCGTCATGAGTTACGAGTGATATAGCTATACCGTATCGTACGTCCCAGCTAATGCTAGCAAAGCTGTTAAAAAAGAATTGAAAAATTCAATGACACGATACTCCCTAATGGGAAATTTTACCGCGGCTCTATAAGTGTTTTTATTTCGCGATATGTTGCAAACACGTTGCAAACGGAACGGTGTGTGGCGCGACGGCCTCGCTGATCGTGACGCGTGGGCGCGATTCACAGCAGCCGCCGCAGACAGACCTCCAATAACGCAGCGCTTTGTTTCCATACAGGCAACACGCGCTACTCTGGCGCCATCTGGTAGCCATCGTCGCCGCAAAACCCGTCGCGCGCGGCACTACGATTTTCCTCAAACGCTTTAGTCATGCTCTCTTCCTCCGCTTTCCGCCTCATGGTTCCGCCGCACCCTCCTCCTGCGCTTTCCTCCTCGCGCTCTCTTCGCCACCCCCGTCTTTCATTTCCCGCTGCGCTCGCCCGCCGAGCGGCGGCATCGACTGCGTGGAGCTTCCTCTACCCTTTGCGGCGACTGCGGCGCGATCGAGACACTCCAGCATCTGCTATGTGAGTGCCTCAACTTTTCGCTCGCGCGCGCGTCTCTTGCCCGTGTTTACCGTAGGCACGGCCTGCCGTGCGACACCGTGACTGAAGTCCTGCACCCCTCGGGCTGTCCTTCACGACACAGGACACTACTACGTGCGCTCCTGACATTCGCCGAGGCTGTCGGTCTCGCCGACCGCCTTTAGCTCCATCACATTTCCGCGGCGTGCTGCTGTTTCTGCTGCTCTTTCTTTCCTTCTACTTTCATTCCCTACCCCCTGTGCAGCGCGGTTGAGGTGTCCTCTGTTGAGAGACAGTTACTGCGCTGCACTTTACCCCAACCTTTCCTTCCTATCAACAAGAATCTCCTCTCTCTCTCTCCCGCTGCGCTCCGCGTTCGGTCTCATCTTTCGCTGTGCTGGTTCGCTCGGTTACGAGGTACGACACCGACGCTCGCCGCAGGAACGGGCGCCCAAGAGCTGCGCTCTAAAAGACGCGATGCAACATACAATTACAAAGCATAGGGTGTCTATTCGTAACAGGTCTGACGACTGAACACCGCGTAGGCCTTATAATCGTATTTTGCACCACGTTTTTCTTCCTTCCTTTTCCTTACGACAGCTCGGCTAAAGTTAGCTGGGACACCTCATAGAGTGATGGCTTCAAGTGTATTTAATTCGACCACATCTGGCGGGACAATGTTTCACTGGCAACTAGGTGCGGCGGCGGCAGAAGTAGAGAGGTATTCGGAAATTTTCCCACCGCTATAGGGAATATCTTGTTTTGAGTATATCCGCGCCGTAAGAACCACATAGAAACCGCGCTGGCAGCTTCTTTGACACCCGTTGCGGCTTGTCGAAACAAGGGTTCCCAGCTGTCCCATCTCGTGCGGCGCACAACGACACGATCGAGATTAATGGTCCGTCCCGAAGCCGAGTTGTGGCACGGCCGCGGAACGAAACAAAACGTTACGCGATGCCTCCGATTTTTCATCGTTACGTTCGTCCGTCGTCGACGGTGTTTTCGCGTGGCTAGCGTCGCGCCGCTGTTATGAAGGACAGAGGGCCATTAATAAGCGTTTACAATAAGCTTTCTTTGTCCGGACGGCATATTTCACGAGTCTGCAGTTTCCCGATATGAATTGTCACTCTCGCAAACGGCGAACAAGCCAAGGCGTACTTCCGCAATTTATTCGAACGGGGATGTGCAGAAACAGGTTGGCTATAAATAATGGCCCGGAGCCAGGATCCGGTTACCAATCGAAGTCCGGGAAGAAAGTCGAGCAACAAGAAAGGCAAAATGAAGTAACAATCTACATTCATTACATGGCAATACCACGCGTTTCCATCAAGCCGCCTTGGAAACACATTCAGCTTGAATAATTGTAGCAGTCACCCACGTATCAATTACGCTGAGCTTGAAAGAAAAAAAAAGAAATCGTGATTTATGCTCTGGATGTTGAACTGGCTAATGAAAGAAGACCCTTACTCACACAACTCAATACGTCGTCACGCTTTTTGCACTGGGTGTTTATGATGGACCTTGCTTAGAAGTTGCCAACTAGCAACTATCAATGCAGAAGATAAACCAGATAGGAGCATTAAGAGGAAGCTTTAGCTCCTGCCCAACTACGACACGGCTTATTCAAATACAAGTAAAACGCAAAAAACGCTTTTGCGAAATAGCCCATGGACCGATTTTAATAAAATTTGTTGAATTTGAGAAAGAAAGTTAAGTTATACTGACTGTTGCAAGGATAATTTCGATTTATGGCCTGAATTTTCTGAAAAGCATTTTCAAAACATCGAAAGTTCGAAAACATATTGACGCAAGAAGATTATAAATTAATAGCTCTGCATCAAGAACAGATATAGCTGTTCTGTAAACGGTATCCATTAGATCATTCAAAGCGGACAAATGCGATACGTCAATTTTTATCTTACGTGAATTCGTTCCGTTGTGTATAAGAGTTCTGCAAAAGCAGTATTTCCCTATCACTGAATTTCTTTATTCATGTGTAACATTCCATTTTTTTCGCTTTATATGTACTATCAGATGGAATTCACAGAATTGTGATATCAGTTTTCATTACCGAGTTACAGAGTTGTAAACTTGATAGTTTCGTTTTCTGAAAATTTTCCATTTTTGTGATATCTTATAAAAAAGTGACATTCTAAATCAAAAATTCGAAGCCAGCAGTCACAGCATTAAGTTTCTTCTTTTAACTGCAACAAGCCTCGTCAAATTTGGTACAGTGGTTGCTGAGAAAAACGAATTCTCCTTTTACATGTATTTAGGTAGCAGCAACCCATCTAAAGCTTCCTCTTAAAAATTGTTTTAGTAGCCCGTAGAGCTAAATATTCGTTTCCCTATAACAGAGGCAAACGCGGCTCAATTTAGAAGAACGTATATGTGGGCACGGAAACCTAGCTTCGCTTTCGCGTAAATATTTTCTACCACTGGGGTTTTTCTTTTAATATATGTAGTTTTTCTTTCCTTTTTTTAAAATATTAAACGTGTTTCTCCCTCACTCTCTCTTTCATGGGAGTAATAAAATATGTGTCGAAGATTTTCCGTAGACAAATGCTGCGATCAGCGTTTTATTTCTAACAATTTCAATATTATAACATTTAGGGTTTTGCAATGAAAGCTTCACACTTTAACGCTCCACCCGCCGTGCTGGCATGGTGGCTTTAGCATGGCACAGTTAAGCACGAGGTCACAGGATCGAATCCCTGCCGGGGCGCCCCCATTTGCATTAATCAAAATGCAACGCCCGCGCACCGTTCATGTTAACGGATGGTGCGTATATATATATATATATATATATATATATATATATATATATATATATATATATATATATATATATATACACCAATTTATTTTCGTGAGAATTGCGCATACCCCGCGACACGAAAAATGAACTGCGTAGTACTGGCATTTAAAGTTCGCACTATTTACACCCTTTAGTATTTCCCTCTTGTTTAGAACTTTGCTTTTAGATGCAATTTTGGGGCATGAGCATTTTTTTTAACACGCTCACCCCGCCTTCTTAGACCTTGTAGAAAGAACGACGGTGACAATTACATCGACAACAATGACAACGTCAACAACAGTAAATAAAGACGAGTATACAAAACCAATACTTTTTTTCTATCACTCTTTTTAATTCGCTGCTGAAGAATTAGATATTACGGAATAGCCGTTTCTAAAAACGACTGAGTGGACAAGGAGCGTGACTTTCTTTCTATGGGGTTCTCGTGTGTAAACAACGCTCTAATTAATAGGCAAGCCGTAGTGGGGGGACTCCGGATTAATTTTGACAGCGTGCGGTGCTTTAAGGTGCACCCAATGCACGGTACACGGGCGTTCTCGCATTTCGCCCCCATCGAAAGGCGGACGCCGCGGCTGGGATTCGATCCCGCGACCTCGTGCATAGCGGCGCAAGGCCACAGTCGCTAAGCCACCATGACGCGTTGCAGCACGGCATGGAGGACGGAAATAGAGTAGGAGGGGATCATGACGTCAGAAAGCTATAGCGTAGGCAAGCCTCCCCAGCTTCCGGGCCCTATTTCTCGCGAAATAGGTTCTGTAAGGTTGCCGGACCTTTCAACGCAACATTTGTGTGCTGCAGCTTTTGGTTACGCCACCCTCGCCACTATCCCCATCTCAGCCTCCCCCCCTCCCCACTCTCCTCTCCACCGACGTTCCCAACGAGCTTGGCGGCTAGGAATTACCGCTTGATAATCAAATTGCGAGGGCTTATTTCCCGTGGGCTTCTCTTTTGTATTTGTTTCTGACCAAGATTCAAAATTGTCACGTGACGTTCCGTCCTTGCCTCCTCTTTCCTTCCTCCGTGGATCCGACGGAGCCGAGGCCCGCGCGTCATGCCACGAGACCCACGACGCAGATGACCGTCGCGGATCCCAGTCGTAATGGGAGGAGGATGAAAAGGAAGGAAGGAAAGGTAGGGAGGGGGTCAACTTGACGCACGTCCGGTTTGCTACCCTACAGGGGCAAAGGCAGGAGAGGGAGGGAAGGGGGCACTATATGGTGAGAGTACAGCCTGAGGTTTGCTGCCGCCAGCATGGGCGGAGAGATTAATGGGACCAGACAATGGCGGACGGGCGCTTCTCCGCTCGGCGAAATGTCGTCGTCCCGCTAATTTCGGGGCACGAGGAACAACCGGACGAGCAACGCCCAGCGTCAGCGGAAAAAAGAAACGCAATAACGTACGACTGGTGGTACCGCGACATGTGGGCGGTAGAGTGGAAAGAATAATGACACGGCGAAATCGGAGAACAAAAACAAAAGATCAGGCAGATTCGAGAACAAAATGAAACGATCCAAAGATCAAGCTCGAGCGAATTTTGCAAGTTCGCAGCCCAGTTTGTGAACGAAGCTATTTCTCTCGAGAAGTTGTATTAGACATTTCAAATGCATGTGCCTTAACAGCGCTCTGTTATTATGCTTTCTCTGGACGCGACCGATGGCATAGACACCATTTTCGGCAAATTCGAGGGGAAGAAATAAAACGGGGAATCCGATCCTTATTTCGAAAGCCCCATGCAACAAACACATTTCAAGCTTTTGGTGCGTGTTTTGTTATTCTGTTTTGATGTCTTGGTGATAAATGCAATGTACAAACCCACTCCTGCATGCGATAGCCACACACACACACACACACACACACACACACACACACACACACACACACACACACACACACACACACACATATATATATATATATATATATATATATATATATATATATATATATATATATATATATATATACGTGTTGAATATGTATACAAGGGCATGATACGCAACTGTCGTGCGCGTTCTGTTTTCAATGTCGCGTTTCCGCGCTATGATGTAGAAACGAATTATTCGATCAGACAGTAGATAGGCCCAGTGACAAGAAAAAAATAAGATGAGGCGCTCGCGGGCGCGCAGTTTAGTCACGTCACGCACCGCTTTCAAGGCACACGAGCGCCGGCAGCGCGTCCCTACGGCGTAGCGTCCGCGATTAGCGTGGCCAACGCCGCAGTAGACGCCGCGGTTGTGTCCACTCTGTACGGAGCAGCGGGCGAGGAGGACAAAGAGACACCCTCGCAGCCACCGGAGAAGAACGCCCGTCCTCCCTAGCCTCCCCCCCCCCGCCTCGCGCGCCACATGGAAAGCACGCATCCGGGCCGCGTTCTTCGCTTGCGCAGGCGATATTAAACCGCGTTCGCCCGCTCACTCTCTCACGCTTTCACCCATACGGAACCTCACGGCGACGGCAGAAATGCGCCTGGAGTGTCCAACTCGAGACATCCACCAAGTGAGCACGGCTTCCGTTATGAGATGTCTCACAAATTGAAGGGGTAAAAAAATGTTCAAACTCAACGAAGAACGAACTTGAACTATGATCAGGCATGTGCTTCACAGCGGCGGCAGTGCACCTGGAGCAGGAAACTCACAATGGGTGTGGCACCTGTGGGCGATTGCTCGTCACTCGGGTCAAGCACATCGAGTCGTGAAGGTAAAACAAGGCGATTCTCTGCCTCGTGTTGCCCGCACATGTTTTATTACCATTCAAGACCTGCACTTGGGAGTGTCTGGAACGTTATCCTCACTCTCCGGACGTCGCACCGAGAGGTTCTCACATGTTTCAACAACTCGAGAGGCGCCGGACGAAAGCAGTTCGATCCGATCAAGAGCTGCACCGAGTGGCGCTTGCCTGGTTGCGTAGTGGAACAAAATGAATTTGTCTTTCCAACATTAATTCAGGCACCTTGCGAGCATTAGAAGCTTGAAGAAAAGAAGTACGCAAAATTGCCGTCAATAAATTAAACAATATATATAATTTAGTGTTTTCGTTTGACTCGCTCTAGTATACGCTGTTAAGAACGGCCCAGCTTAGGTGCAAGTTTGCCAGCCATTTACGCCAGCGGTGGCAACCTCATCTTGGAACGCCACCGTTACGCTCTAACCTGATCGCCATTGTGCCTAAACGCGCTCGGCAGGCCAACTATTGTTACTGTGCCCCAACCGCCGCCCTGGTCTGCCGCGAACGGGGGAGCGCTCGCGGGAACCAAGTTCGCGTCACCTTGCATCGGGGCAGGACCCAGTGTTTATAAACCGCTGTTGTGCGGATGCTCAGGACATTCTCAGGCAGTCATGTTAGACTGATGTACTTTCTCTCGCAGTCATGCTAGACTGATGTAAATACTGTAAATAAACCCCTATTCCTCATTCTCGATGAGAAGCAGTCCTTCCCTTCATCGACGTCCTCAGCGTGGACAAGTTGGACGACGGCATGGGCCAGCTACCTTCTAATTCAAGCCGGACTCCAATCTTGACAACGGGTTACGAGCGATGGGATTGAGCCCCCAATCATAACAACGGCTACTCAGTGCAATACACGCTATAGTGAAACCGCAATTCGTGCAAACGCAAACTAACTAAATGACGATGCCCACAGAAGTGAGACTGCTTTCTCTCCAAAAGCCTATTTACCACGCTTATCTCTTTTTCCTCCTGCCAAACGACAACTGTTGAAAAAAGAAAAAAAGAAAGAAAACCAGGAACAGAAGGCAAGTTAAGAAACGAGACTAGCACACAACTAATAGCTGGCGGCTTGCGTGGAGAGCGAAGCTAAGAGGGAGAGGGAAAAAGAACAAGCGAAGCAAGAAAAAGCATTCGAATTGCTTAACTAGTGTGTACAGAAAGGCGGTAGCCGAGGGAAAAACACCGCCGAGGAGTGGAATGAGGGCAACCAAGAGCAAACGCCTCGAAGGCACGGACAAGAATTTATTTGTGCTTGTTTGCCCTACAGTATTCTCCGGCGCTGAAGTTCGGCATCGGCTTCCATTTGGGGCCGCCCACACCAGGGACAACTTCCGCAAACACGAAAAGCGGAAGTGCGTAGCGGAAAAGAAAGCGGAAAGGAAAAAGTAAGTGTGAGGGAAGGGCGGGAACAAAACACGTGAGACAATGATAAAGAAAGTTGAACTTGTACACAAACTCTGCCTGGGAATACATTTTCGGACAACTCACCCCCGTTGGGAATCTTCCTCGCAGTTTCTAGAAAAGATGTCTGAGTAGCTCTTGACCTGGAAGCCAGGCGTGGGCTTTTTACGAGCGATCGACGCGTCGCATCGAAGGTACGTGAAGTTCAAAACGGAACAGCACACTGGGAATGTCTATTGCTTATCTTGGTTGCCCAAACAGAAGGGCAGAGAAATGAAAGCAAAATAAATTCTGGCATTTCACGTGCCAAAATGGCAATCTGATTCTTAAGTACGCCGTAGTTGGAGGAGAGGGATACTATCAATCAATGTTCATCAATTTACTAACACCAGACAAACAAACAAGCAAGCAAGCAAACAAACAAACAAACAAAGAAACGACGGACATAGCAAACTGACAAGGACCTTTAACAGCTATCTCAGTAAAAACTTTGGTGGCCACAGAAAGCAAGTCAGTGGAGTGGGAAAACGACTCGAAAAGTCAGAAAGCAAGTTCTCGCGCGTTTTTCTGCGAGCGCAATTTTCCGAAAAATCCCCTTGCGCGGTTCAAGCATCTCTAGTGGGCTGGCTTCCCCAAATGATGCACCCGCCGTGGTTGCTCAGTGGCTATGGTGTTGGGCTGCTGAGCACGAAGTCGCGGGATTGTAATCCCGGCCACGGCGGCCGCATTTCGATGGGGGCGAAATGCGAAAACACCCGTGTACTTAGATTTAGGTGCACGTTAAAGAACCCCAGGTGGTCGAAATTTCCTGGGTCCTCCACTACGGCGTGCCTCATAATCAGAAAGTGGTTTTGGCACGTAAAACCCCATAAATGTTTTCCCCCAGCTGCCGTATGTCACGCCTCGAAGAAAGGTGGGGCTACCATCGTTCAGGAGAGTAAGGCCATAGTAGTGGGAGATGCTTGCTAATCTTCGTCCTCTTGCATTTGTCCTTGTACTTCCCCATGCTGGATGGTGTGCATTGAAATCTCCTATGATGACCCATGGGGAGGGACAAACACTCAAGATATCCGCAAATCTTTTTGTATCGAAATTGCTGGATGGCGATATATAAACGCCTATGAGAGTAAACAAGAGTTTGTTCTTTTTAACTGTGATGCATATATATTAATTCTCGTCGTGGGGCGCAATTGGTTGCAAAACATAGGTGATTTCACGACGAACAAAAACGACGATTTTGCTGCATGCACCATTTGTTGATGACATGATAAATTCGTATCCTGACAGTCTTATTGATTTCGACAAGTTGGGCTCACAAATGACGATGAGTGGTAACACATTGGTGTACACAAACAGACGAAAATCTGAAATTCGTGATTTTAGCCCCCTGGCGTTCCACTGGATGACGGACGCTGCCTTGACTTCTTTCCTGAAGGATGGGGTATGGGTAGCCATATTTCTAATTGAGGGATGCAAGGACTGGGCCTAAGGCGTCCAGCACTGTAAGTGCGCTCCGAGAAGTCGGTGTCCCCATGTCCACTAAAAGCGCTCGAATGGCCTCCATGAGAGAACGTAGCACCGAGATGACTTGACGGTCTGTTTTAGGTGAATCATCCATGGCCAGAGAAGGATCAGCTGCGGCCCCGACCTTCTGAGGTTCCTTAGCAAGAGAGCGGCTCGGTAGCGTAGGCAATTCCTCTGAAGATATAGTCTTTTGTGCTTCCTTCGTGGAAGTGGTGGGCCTTTTCGCGGCGCGACTAATTGGCACCGCAGTGGAGTGGGTAGTCACTTCGCGCATGCGCCTTCTTCGAAGACGTGCGATGGTGTCGACGTCGACGCCGACGCGGACTACTTCGGCTGCCTCCCTGTGGGCCGAATTGTCGCTGGCCATGTGCTTGAGAACCGCGCACTCCCTCATGATGCGGGGACAGTCTTTCGACGAGGCCGCATGAGGGCCGCTACAGTTGGCGCACTTCAGAACCGTGGCACCGCAGGTCTGTTCTGCATGAGGTTCAGCGCAACGGGGACACAGTAGCGAGTTGGGACACACGCCCTTGACGTGTCCTAGCCTGAAACACTGATGGCATTGAAGTGGCTTCTGGACGAATGGTCGAACCGGATGTCGGAAATGTCCGACTTTAACGTGGGATGGGATACAATCCCCCTTGAATATTACTTTTACGCAGCGTGTATTCCCAAGGCGGCGCACTTGCGTAATGATCGTGCCCTCGTATGCCGGCTTGATGAGGCTGGGTAAGTCATCATTGGGAATGGCAATGTCAATGTCGTAAATCACACCGGCTATGGATGTGTCGTCGATCGGGATAAAGGGGCGCATTTTGATTCCGCCTAGCTCCGTGATTTCTTGAAGTTTTCCAAGCGCACTCGCGTTGTACACGTCTGTGGCGAGTATATTCTTGCGTGGATTTATTCTTGTCTTTGCTTTATCCGGCACCGCACGTTCCAGAAAAATGGATAGGGCTTGCCTGTTCAGCAACCGTAGGTTGCTTGACGGTTCTGCCGGCATAAACCACTGGGCTGGACGCACGCCTTTAGATATACCACAACTCTGTGAATTTGTATATACGCATCTCTTCCTTATACCATCATCATTCATCAGCTCTTTCCCTCCCCGCCCCTTTTCCCCAGAGTAGAGTAGAAGGCCAGAGCAAGTTATAGCTCAGGCCGACCTCTCTGCCTTTCTGTAAATAAATTTCTCTCTCTCTCTCTCTGCCGGCATAAAGATGATGGCCAGCGCGCAGGCCTTGACTTCATAGTCGTAGTCCTCGCAGGAGTTGACGGCGCTGTGTTGGCGATCTTTCTCTTCGCCCTCTTACTCCGGACGGATATGAAGCCGTCGTCGGATGAGTCGTCTTCCGACATAGAGTACAGCTCGGTGTACTCGGTGTCGCTGGGCGAGCCAACTCGCTTCCTTGCGGTTGACGGCTGTGATGACTTCTGGCCAGGCGGGCCTCTGGCATGCTCCGCGTCCATGACCGCAAGACGGGGAGGCGAGGCACCTTGAAAGGCAGAGATTTTACCAAAAATTCACAGAGCACAGAAACAACTTCAATGTCGTGCAATTCCACATCACTCACCATAGCTATGCCGAATTGCTCACTCTGTATCAGGCGGATGCGCGGTGCGAGATCGTATACGCAGTGACGTCACAATGACCCAAGGCGATGTATGATGCTTGTCGATGGAAGAATGGTGACGACAGGTGTATATGCGCAGAAAGGTGTTACGACGCGTATCAAGCAACATTTACGCATTCTGCACCTATTGTGTAATTAATGTGGTAATCAATGTGGGGCATTCCGGAGGATTGACCAAGAACTGGCCACAGGTGTTATCAGGTGCTTGCGTGTTATCAGCGCGGCACAAGATTCTCGATAGGAAAGCGGCGAGTGCTCAGTTTTCAAGAAAGGAAACACAAGCAACACAGATGACTATCGCTGTGGGAGAAGGCACGACCCAAAAGGGTGCAACATTTCTCGACGAGTAGATTGTACGCAAGCACGAGAGATCGCGCTGGAACGTACGACAAGTCATGTATAAATAGCCGAGACATTTGACCAGAACATGGCAAAATAATTTGCGAGCTTAAAAGTGAATAAGGGTGTAAATGTGCCCATAATTCACGCCCTTACACCCTTTTTACACATTAAAAAACCAAGAAGCGTGTAAACTTGTCAAACTCACACCCATTTTGGTTGTAAGGTGCGAGTTATACGACAGATTGACACCTTTAATTCCTTTAAGGGCATAATTTTTTTTCCAGTGTAGATCAGATTTTGACGAAGTTTGCGTCACTTGCAGCCTGCCCGTCGCTACAACGTGACACTCTCTTCATTTCGGAACTGATGCGCAGAAAGGTGATACCATAGAGTTTTTACCATAATACCTAGAGGGAATTCTGGCGCTGCTGCGCTGTGGTATGCATGGGAATGCCGGTATATTGACACGTGTACTTATCTTTATCGGGCGACCACGTTTCGCCGCTTAACAACTGTAATCGCACAGCGAGGGACGCGCCTGCATGTATCCGACGTTTCTGGAAAGTTATCGATGCTTCTACCAGGCTGTCTGTTGTCGCCGCACCTTGTGTTATCTGATTCCATCGCGTAACGCGAATGGTGCAGAACATTGTGGAAGGCACGCGGGTCCGAACGATTAGTCTGGAACATTCGACGACTGCTCTATAAAAGCCGACGCGCTTAACCCGCTGATCAGATTTACGACGATCGCCGACTGTGTTCGCCGCTATCGTTGTGCTTTAAGTGTAGCCTGTTTTGTGGGCACAGGTTCGCCCAATAAAAGCTAGTTTTTGCCTTTCACAGTATTGCTACTGTGTTCTTTGACGTCACGACCACGTGACATCTGGTGGAGGTGCTTGTGCGCTCATGTACCGAACGCCCCTCAAAGCCGCGATCCAAGCCCGAAGCCCGAGAACAAAACCAACGTCGTCCAAGACCAGCGTGCTAGCCGCCGACTGCAAGGACTGCCCCCAGAGCACGGACTTCTACCTGAGACGAGCAGGAAGATTGCCACCAAGTCCACCCCAATGGCAGCCCCAGCATCCCCCGTCGTGCTGCAGCAGCCCAGGGAGACCCCCACGTTCCGCGGTTCAACATTCGAGGACCCGGAAACCTGGCTTGAGACGTACGAGAGAGTCGCTACCTTTAACAACTGGAACAGCGACGACAAACTGCGATCTGTCTTCTTCGCTTTGGAAGACGCAGCCAGGACGTGGTTCGAGAACCGAGAAGCCACCTTAACGACCTGGGAACTTTTCCGAAGCGGCTTCCTGCAGACATTCGCAAGCGTCGTACGCCGAGAACGAGCCCAAGCGCTATTAGAAACCCGGGTGCAGCTACCTAATGAGACGACCGCGATCTACACGGAAGAAATGAGCCGTCTCTTCCGCCACGCCGACCCTGAAATGCCCGAGGAGAAGAAAGTCCGCCTGCTGATGCGTGGTCTGAAGGAAGAACTTTTTGCAGGAATGGTACGAAGCCCACCGAAGACCGTCGACGAGTTTCTTCGCGAAGCCACCAGCACCGAGAAGACACTCGAGATGCGAAACCGGCAATTCGACCGCCGCACGAACTCGACAAACTACGCCGGAGTACAATCACTGGCCACCGACGACCTGCGCGAGACTATCCGAGCGGTCGTGCGGGAGGAGCTACAAAAGCTGTTCCCACCATCACAGCCTCAATTGGCTTCGATTGCCGACGCCGTGCGTGAGGAGCTCCAACAACAACTTGGAGTATCCCCTGAATCGCCCCAGCCTGAGCCGCAAGCGATGACCTACGCCGCCGTCGCACGCCGTCAAGGTCCCCCTCCGCGACCGCGCCAGGGCCCTGTCACGCCGCAGTTCCGTCGTCCGCCGCCGCCACAGCCAGCGCGACCACCCGTCCCCCAGCGCGCCTACGCGAGGAAGACGGACATTTGGCGCGCTCCTGACCACCGCCCGCTCTGCTACCACTGCGGAGAAGCGGGTCATGTTTACCGACGATGTCCATACCGGGAGATGGGACTGCGAGGTTTCGCCGTGAACGCTCCGCGCCCGCAGCAAGGTGAACGCCCCCGCGATATCGCCGATTACCTCGCCGCTTCTCAGTGGAGCTCTCGACGACCGTCGCGTTCGCCATCACCAGGCCGCTACCTGTCGCCGCAGCGCCGGCCATACACTGGCCCAGCAAGAGGCCGGTCAGCGGGCCCATATCCGGAAAACTAAAAGCAGCAACCGATGGAGGTGCGGTTGCTGTTCGTCGAACTGACGAATATCCTCCGCCGCCGACGAAGACACCGAAGAAACTACCTCGACGACATAACGACACGCCGCCGTCCCGACGAAATCAGGAAGCCAAGACTACACCGATGAAAGACGACTTGACGACGCGACGTTCCAGCTTCAGTTCAACGCGACGCAGCCGTGATCCGACGCCAAGACCCAACTGCAACGCCAGACAAAGAACCACCGACCTCGACGTACTTCTCGACGGCCACGCAGTCACTGCCTTAGTCGACACAGGGGCCGATTACTCCGTAATGAGTGGGCACATCGCCGCCCCGTTGAAGAAGGTTAAGACTGCATGGGAGGGCCCCCAAATTCGGACCGCTGGAGGACACCTCATTACGCCGACTGGAATCTGCACGGCAAGAATTACCGTTCATGACCGGACTTACCCTGCCACCTTCGTTGTCCTCCAACAGTGTTCACGGGACGTCATTCTCGGCATGGACTTCCTGAATCAACATGGCGCAATCATCGACCTGAAGTCGAAATCGATAACGCTGTCACAAGATCAAGCGATACCGCCGGAGAGCTGTCGTAGTCACCACGCCTTGAGTGTGCTTGAAGATCAAGTGAGCATCCCGCCGCGCTCCAGCATTATTATTTCCGTCGGCACTGAAACACCTGCTGACGTAGAAGGCGTCATCGAGGGCGACCAACATCTACTGCTCGACCGTGAAATTTGCGTCGCAAGAGGGATCGCTCGACTCGACGGAGGGCAAGTGGAAGTTATGCCAACCAACCTCAGCCAAGAGTTCAAGCACATCAACAAGGGCACGACAATCGCATACATCGAGGAAATTGTGGAAACCAGCAATGCCTTTGTCCTCTCCGATTCAGCCGCATCTACCCCGATGAAAATTGTCCCCGAAGCAGACTTCGACGTGAATCCAAGTCTTCCTATGAGTAAGCAGCAACAGATCAGAAGTCTTCTCCGACGATACAAAGACTGCTTTTCGACGTCATCGAGGATTCGATAAACACCAGTTGCAAAGCATCGCATAATAACCGAAGAGAGCACTCGACCACTCCGCCAGAGCCCTTACCGAGTTTCGACGCGAGAACGTGAAGCTATTAGGCAACAAGTCGACGAAATGCTGCGCGACGACATCATCCAGCCGTCGAAAAGCCCGTGGGCCTCTCCTGTAGTCCTGGTAAAGAAAAAGGACGGAACCCTACGCTTCTGCGTCGATTATCGTCGACTGAACAAGATCACAAAGAAGGATGTGTACCCCCTTCCACGGATAGACAACGCATTGGATCGGCTCTGCAACGCTAAATACTTCTCGTCAATGGACCTCAAGTCTGGCTACTGGCAAATAGAGGTCGACGAGAGATATCGCGAAAAGACTGCCTTCATCACGCCAGACGGCCTCTACGAGTTCAAGGTCATGCCATTCGGACTTTGCTCGGCGCCTGCAACGTTTCAGCGCGTCATGGACACGGTGTTAGCCGGACTGAAGCGGCAGACGTGCCTTGTTTACCTGGATGACGTCGTTGTGTTCGCCGGAAATTTCGACGAGCACCTTAGGAGGCTTGCGACAGTGTTAGAAGCCATCAAGTCATCAGGGCTCACTCTGAAGCCGGAAAAGTGCCGTTTCGCTTACGGTGAGCTTTTGTTCCTAGGCCACGTGATCAGCAAATCAGGAGTACGCCCCGACCCACAGAAGACAGCTGCCATCGCAAAGTTCCCGCAGCCAACCGACAAAAAGGCAGTGCGCAGGTTCCTTGGCATGTGTGCCTACTATAGGCGCTTTGTCAAGGACTTTTCACGCATCGCGGAGCCGCTAACACATCTAACCAAATGTGATGTCGCGTTCAAGTGGGAAACGCCGCAGACCAAGGCATTTCAAGAACTCAAACGACGCATGCAGTCGCCGCCGGCACTTGCACACTTCGACGAGGACGCCGATACCGAAATCCACACTGACGCCAGTAGCCTAGGCCTCGGTGCCATCCTAGTCCAGAGGAAAGAGGGACTTGAAAGGGTGATATCGTATGCTAGCCGGTCGCTGTCAAAAGCGGAAAGCAACTATTCTACGACTGAAAAGGAATGCCTCGCCATCATTTGGGCTACAGCTACATTCCGCCCTTACCTCTATGGCAGGCCATTCAAAGTCGTCAGTGACCATCACGCATTGTGTTGGCTAGCTAACTTAAAGGACCCTTCAGGACGGCTGGCGCGATGGAGCCTCAGACTACAAGAATATGACGTCACGGTAATATACAAGTACGGAAGAAAACACTCCGACGCCGACTGCTTATCGCGCGCCCCCATCGATCCCCCGCCGCAAGACGACGAGGACGACGACGAGGACGACGACGCCTTCCTTGGGATAATAAGCGCCGAAGACTTCACTAAACAGCAACGAGCCGACCCGGAGCTAAAAGGCCTCGTCGAGTATTTGGAAGGGAACACCGACGTTCTCCCTAGGGCATTTAAGCGCCCATTGTCTTCGTTCACGCTATAAAACAACCTGCTCGTGAAGAAGAACTTCTCACCAGTCCGCGCCAGCTACCTTCTTGTTGTACCGTCAGCGCTGCGTCCAGAAATACTGCACGCCCTACACGACGATCCAACCGCTGGGCACCTCGGATTCTCCCGGACGCTGTCGAGAATACAGGAAAGGTATTACTGGCCGCGTCTGACCGCCGACGTCGTCCGTTACGTCAAGACTTGCCGAGACTGTCAACGACGCAAGACACCACCGACAAGGCCAGCAGGATTGCTACAGCCGATCGAACCCCCTCGCCGACCATTCCAGCAGATTGGGATGGATTTGTTGGGGCCGTTTCCGATATCAACATCCGGGAATAAGTGGATCGTCGTGGCGACGGACTATCTCACCCGTTTTGCTGAAACTAAAGCTCTACCAGAAGGCAGCGCAGCCGAAGTGGCGAAATTTTTCGTGGAGAACATCCTGCTGCGACATGGTGCCCCAGAAGTCCTCATCACCGACAGAGGAACGGCTTTTACAGCAGAGCTCACCCAAGCCGTTCTGCAGTACAGCCAGACAAGCCACAGGAGGACAACTGCCTACCATCCGCAGACGAATGGTCTCACGGAGCGCCTGAACAAGACCCTCGCCGACATGCTAGCAATGTACGTCGACGTCGAACACAAGACGTGGGACGCTGTCCTGCCGTACGTAACCTTTGCGTACAACACGGCGGTGCAAGAAACAACACAGATCACGCCGTTTAAGCTGGTTTACGGCAGGAACCCGACGACGACGCTTGACGCCATGCTGCCGCACGTAACTGACGAAGACAATGTTGACGTCGCTAGCCATCTCCAGCGCGCCGAAGAAGCCCGACAGCTCGCCCGCCTGCGAATCAAGAGCCAGCAGAGGACCGACAGCCGACACTACAACCTCCGACGACGCTTCGTCGAGTACCAACCTGGCGACCGTGTTTGGGTCTGGACCCCGATACGCCGACGAGGACTCAGTGAGAAACTACTCCGACGCTATTTCGGACCCTACAAGGTCATCCGACGTATTGGCGCTCTGGACTATGAGGTCGTGCCAGACGGCATTTCGCATTCACAGCGGCGCCGCGCACGATCTGAAGTGGTCCACGTGGTGCGCCTTAAACCCTTTTACGGACGCTGACAAACTTCGCCATTTTTGTTCTTTTCTTTGCTACGAGTGCTTTTGTTTATTACCTTCGTTTATGTGCAGCATCGGGTCGATGCTTTTTAAGAGGGGGGTATTGACACGTGTACTTATCTTTACCGGACGACCACGTTTGGCCGCTTAACAACTTAACAACTTGGCAACAGGCGCGCGCATAGGCCTATAGGTTCCCCAACATGGCGCGGCCGTAAACCGGAAGTCGCGTTGTATCCTTGAACGACGTACGTGCGTACTATGTATAACCTCGAACATTTCGGTTTTACCGTTCATTATAAAGAACGCTCTCGTGTTGAGGCCGAAATGTAATGTTTTAATTGATTGCTTCGCCATATGGTCTGCGGTGGCTCTGTTTTTCTTTACCTCGGAACGTTTCGTGAAATTGCCTATTTAGAGTAAATAGCCTCAGCTGCTCGCACGGTGACTTCTAGGAAGCAAATGATATATAAATTTTTCGTACTACGCTTGGAGACGCCCAGACAGACATGGCAAAAAAAAAAATTGTACCACCCATTTCTCGATATCCGGACCCATTACCCGTAGACTTGGAGGCAATAGACCGACCGGGAAAAAACAATAAAGAAAAGCAAAGAAGATGGCGCGATCACCGCACGCTATCGCACTCGTTACCACGTTTTCTGCGCAATAACGACGGTAAAACACATAAATGCATGTCTCCTCGCTTTTCCTTTGCTGGTTGACCTCGCTGGCGCACCGTATGTTTCTTCCCAACAACACAAACAGTATGGAAGAAAAACGGTCAAGCTGGAAGGTGAAATAAAGCAATGTCCTACTTCGGTTGTTCACACTTACACTCTTCTATTTGCCAACAGCGCGATGGAGAAGTACGAAGTTTTAGCCAAGGAAAAAAAGAAGAGTGCTACGTAAGGTGGTCGTCTGCTAAGAAACTTGTAACGCCGTAAACAAAAAAAAAAAAAAGAATGCGCGCGTAAGGTTGTCGTCAGCTCAAAAAAAAAAAAAAGAAGAAACACAAGAGCACCCATGAAGAGGGCTGATACGCTATCGTCTGCTGCGTCGAAAGAGCAGAAGACAGAAGAACGACAAGAACAAAATAAAAGAAGAAAGCAACAACAAAGAAATCTTTCTCGCACATTACGTCCGCGCACTTCGACAACACGCGCCGTTTTCCCACAAGACTCACTCACTGGCGTAGCAAAACTTCGCGCGTTTCTGGTCGACTGAGAACACTTTCGGGAAGCGCTGTACACTGCTTTCTTTCCTTCCTTGATTCCTTCTTTCATTTTCTTTATTCCTTTCTGCTTGGGGTTTCAGCTGAGTCGTCGGTTTCGCTCTGGGAAAAATTAGAAGAGCTCGCTCGCTAAACGATCGTGTGTAGGGGCGAAGGAAGTGCTAGCACGGCGAAAATTTGAGTGCCGATGAAGCAAAAAAAGAAAAAGAGAACATTATTTAAAGCGTAGGAATAGCTCCTCGCTGCACAAAGAGAAGGCATACTGCGTGACGACTGCCGCGGCAGTTTCGCGATTTACCAAGGCGTGGTGGCACAATCACTCTCGTTTCGGTATGTAAACCCGAACCTCTCGCGAAACGGCCAGGAGCGAGTTGAAGGCCAGCGTCTGTACTCGCTTGAATGAGCACGCGCTCGTTCTTCCTTTCCTTTCTTTTTCAAGAAGCGACGCTGTTAAAGATGCAGTGTGCCAGAAAAAAAAATATTCGAAACCATTTATGGCTTCGGATAGATGAAAACGAGCAAGAGAAATAAATGTAATTTGGGAGGTGTGAAGAAGCCAGAAAGAAAGAAACAAGAGAAGGAGATAGACTAAGTAATTTACCCGTACACGGTCTTGAGGGCGACCGATTCGGCGGTGCAGAATGCCGTGGAATGTTTTCGCCGCGCGAGATGGGCAAGGCAGCCCTCAACTCCTTCCCACGACGATTGCGCGCGCACGCGCACACACACACACACACACACACACACACACACACACACACACACACACACACACACACACACACACACACACACACACTTATATATATATATATATATATAGTGTGTGTGTGTGTGTGTGTAATCTAATTATAATATTTGAGAAGACGATGAACTAATAAAAACGAATTATGTAATTTAGCGGTATGCAACATAATAATCAGGGTATCTCCAAGCGACGGCAAACAGCATTACCTTTGTTCTTTCCAGCTACGTATCATTTGCATATTTTTTAACTCTGGCTAAAGTTAGCTGGCACACTGTACATACGACGAATACCGGCCGCACTCGCGATATCGCCCCACTTGTCTAGAGTCACTGGAAAAATTTCAATTTTTTGATAAATTTCAATTTTTTTCCAGTGACTCTACACTTGTCGCGTTTGCCGCGCCACCTGTCGCCATCGACGGTTTCAAATTAAATAAAATCAAATTACTTTATTTCCGCACCACAGGAGACAACACGACCGTCACAACAGTAATGCTGTTGGGTGAAAGCAAATTAAGGCTTCACGAAGGCTTTTACACCATTTAACACATAGCAAACAGCAACATGAAATCATGAGTATTTACGTCGTATTGAGTATTTACGCCGCTGACGCTTCGTCGCCAAGCCGACGTGCTCGTCGAGGCTTCTGTCGTGCCAAGGTCGTCGCGTTGTCGCCATTGTCGTCGTTGTCGCGTCGATGTCGCTGTACCGTTAACTGCATCGCGCAGTGTTAAAGTGATACTACATAGGCAGAACACTAAAACAGCATAGACTTTTGAAACATACTTTCAAAACTGTTTTCATTAATTCCGCGGCACTATAGGTCTGTTATTAGAAAAGAAGTGAAGGTTTCGCTTTCTCCCCCCTGATTTATCGTCGAAACTGATGCGCGCCAGTTAAGCCGAAATGACGTCAAGAATTTTGAAGTACCCATCCCCCCCCCCTTTTTTTTTCGGTCCTTGCGACTCAGTCGCACTGCTCGAAACTTGTCAAGTTCCGTCATTGTCTATTCCAGAATGCAACGCTGTCTTATAGTTCTCGGTGCCACAATAACGAGGCCCAAGCAAGCGCCTTCAAAATTCAGGACGTCGCGACGAGATGGTGCAGGAATTTCGAAGCAGCAACGCGGTCTGTCCTTCGTATTTTTTCGTCCTTTCTCGCTCACCAAATCTATTATTGCGGTGAGAGTGGCACTCTTGGTAGTGTAAATGTGTGATTTACAAATACGGCTTAAAACGCTTATCTTCATAGTGGCCTTCGAACGATTGCCATGAAAGTATCGAAGGCCTTTCATTTTTTTTTTCCGAACCAAGTTTCTCGTGAGCAATGAACTCACAAAACAAAGTCAACAGGGAGACATTGACACCGAGATGCGCTCATTCTTCAGTAGTTTATTCTCTGAAAAAATTCGTACAGTTATACACCTTGCACCTCCACGCCAGTCTTGGCCAGAAAGTCATACTGCTAATTCCAAAAAGGGCGTCTCCTTATCCAGCAGGTCGACAGACCGGGCGATGAGCAGACGGTCGCGGTTTCGCATATAGTGTATATACTTATGAAATACCCTGAGAATTAGAGAATAAACTGCTGAAGCGAACACGTCGTGCTGTCTACGCCTCCATTTTTTTGCCCTTGTCTGCTGGCGCTATGTTACCCAGGTACTTATACCGCCCCGACCAATCCACGGGAGTGCTACGAACACACGCCCAGCTTTGAAGATGCAACAGGAGAAACAAATACGTACAACACTGAGTACTTTCGTTACATGCAAATAGAGACTTTTGGTCCGCACACTGTAAAATAAGTCACACCTTAAAACGGGAATGAGCGGTGTACGTCCGTCCATAACTCAAACCGTTACACCCAAAGAGGTGTTAAAAATGTCAGTCATCGACATATTTACACCCTTATCAGAGCTAAGTGTGTTAATTATTTTAAACTCTTAATAAGGGTGTATAATTGTCTATAACCCCAATCCCTCCAACCCAAGAAGTGTGTTGGTACGATTCATTAGAGGGATTTACACCCTTTTTAAAGCTAGGGTGTTAATTACTTCGCACTCTTAATAAGGGTGTATATTTGTCCACAACCCCAACTCCTCCACCCAAAAAGGGTGTATATATAGGAGTCATAGACATATTTACACCCTCAATAAAGCTAAGTGTTATTTTATTCTGCACCCTCAATACGAGTGTATATTTGTCTATAACCCGGACCCCTCCCACCGAAAAACAGTGTAAAGATACCAGTCACAGACGCATTTATACACTCTTATTAGAGCTAAGGATGTTAATTATTTTGTACCCTTAATAAGGTTGCATATGTCTATAACCCCCCCCTCCCATACAGAAAGAGCGTAAAGACACCAGTCATAGGCATTTACACACTCATCAAAGCTAAGGGTGTTAATTACTTCGCACTCTTAATAAGGGTGTATATTTGTCCACAACCCCTACCCCTTCCACCCAAAAAGGGTGTATATATACGAGTCATAGACATATTTACACCCTCAATAAAGCTAAGGGTTATTTTATTCTGCACCCTCAATAAGGGTGTATATTTGTCTATAACCCGGACCCCTCCCACCGAAAAACAGTGTAAAGATACCAGTCACAGACGCATTTACACTTTATTAGAGCTAAGGATGTTAACCATTTTGTACCCTTAATAAGGTTGCATATGTCTATAACCCCCCTCGCCTCCCACCCAGAAAGAGCGTAAAGACACCAGTCATAGACATTTACACACTTATCAAAGCTAAGGGTGTTAATTATTCTCACCCTCAATAAGGGTGCATATTTGTCTATAACACCAACCCCTCCCATCCAAAAAGAGAGTAAATATACGAGTCATAGACGCATTCCCACCGTTACGCACGTTTAAGAGTGTAAAGTATCTTTTTTTGCTGCGCATTCACGACTTTCCCGAGACAAACAACCGCAGCGGCAACACGCGCGCCATCGATTATGATAGCGACACGGTTTTGGCGAAGGAGTTGTGGGGCTGAGCGCGACCAGCCGAGAACAAGAAGCAGGGATATCTGCGAAGCCTGCGTGTGACCGCAGCCGAGGAAGGGGTTGTTTCGAAAGCGCGGTGAATAAAATATGACCCGGAACAAAGACGGCGCTCTCACGCAAGATGAAGGGGCTGTTCCCGCGCTCGGCAAGCCGCGACACATCGCTGGCTTTCGCGATGAAAGAGTTGTACAAAAAAAAATTTACGCCACCGCGAGTATAGGCCTCTGCTTCCCTTGATTATTGATCGGCTCTTCCATCGCTGTCTTTCTCGTCGTTTAGGTTATTCTGCCACGTCACTATAAGATGATAACGCTCATCTAACGCGAGAGCTCCGGTATGCTTCCGTTCTTTATTATATATTCTTTTATTGGGGGGGGGGGGCGATTTGAAGAACTAGGAGGTAGCTTTATAATCAAAGATATTAGGTGTCTGTCGTTATACCAAAAAAAAACGTAAAATTAGACGTGCACTACGAAATACGCGTTGGACGGAGACGAAACATTATCCAGCCTTCGTAGAAATAGGCACTTCTTTCAAAATATTGAACTGAACAACAAAGCAACAGGCTCCGGTGCCACCGGCTTAGTTGTGCGAGTGACCCCAGACATCCTCGAGCTTGCGTTTATGCTTGAGTTTGCGCTTTATCTGCACATGCGCATTTGTAAGGCTAGGCGTCGATCAACGAACACACGTAGTCTTGAGGCGCTGAATCTTTCGTCTGTTTTTCTTTTTGTTTTATTTTCTTACGTTATTTTTTTCTTCGTTCCGCGCCCAGCGGTGCGGAGTGATGGATGGGGCCCTTTTCTTGCCCTCTTCTAACCGTGAGCTGTTCTGTACTTTATCTGGGACCCGGGGCGTGGATCCAGGCTTTACGGGGCACAAGGAACCTGTCTCCGAGCCGATGGATGATGGTACAAAGGATGACGCTACAGATAACCGAGATGGGGGAGGGGGGATAAAGTCAAGACGCTTCCGGTCTAAATTTTGACGCGCAAGAGATCGGGTGAGGCGTGTTCGCTCTCGGACTACCTCGTGTGCTCGTTTTCTCTTTCCAGTTACGCGCACAGGGCGGCAAACTCCCCGACTACTTTGCCTGCCGCAACTTGGGCTGGCGTATGAGTTTAGCCGCGATGTTAACGAGCGAGCCTTGAGTTGAAACTCTACCTCAAATGCATCACCCGATGCTCCTGAGTGTATGCGTCCCTACATGAATGTGGTCAGAACACATGCGCTAACACGAATGTGTAAAACTAGGCTCGAAGCTCATTTAAGTGCCCAGTGGCTGCCCACAACCTAATGGCCTAAGCGACGACAAACTACTATAAGGACATTCCGTAGAGATCGAACCAAACAAACAAGAAACTCCAATAAAAGCAATATCAACAGTAGGGGATATCTATCATGAGAGCAGCATTCCGGGCAAGTTGGTAATCCATTATTTAAATGATATTGCGCGACACTAAAAAACGACACGGACGTGTAAGAAGACGCTTGGTGTGTCGTCTTCTCTCACATCCGTGTCGTTTTTTAGTGTCGCGCAATATCATTTAAATATCTATCATACACCAAGGACGTGAAACTTTTGCTTAAAAGCGCTTTGAAGTGGAATAAGCGCTCGTTCGAGTAATACGCTTGCTGTTATCTTAATTAGCATACTTTTTCAATCATTTACTGCTTTAGGAAGGACAAATGGGACACCCTAGCTATTTTAAGCCTCAATTTCTCCACTGAAACTTACACCAAATTTTATAACCGAACAGCAGAGACTAGCACGAAGCAGATAAGATTTCAAGGACGCAATAAGGTAAACGAATTTGAGAGTCCAAGCACACCGAGCTGAGCTACAGGGGGAAATAAAGATAGTAAAGTCAAGCTAGGAAAAGAATAAAAAATGTAAGAGGGAAAAAAGACATACAAAAGGGGCGCCATACGCGAAATGTGACGGTGCCTTGTAATGAACCGGAACTAAACTATCTTAGTTTGCTGGAGGGGCCCATCAAGTACAATGCGGAACGCTTTCTCTGTTTTACTCTTCCTTTTACAAGAGCCAAAACGAGATGCTTCCCGAGCGTATTATGATTAGAAAGACAAAAATAGCAAACAAAAGAAGTGTAATTCGATCAACATAACGGAAGTTGCAGACGGTTTCGACGCATGTAGACATCGCGTCGCTGGCTCGACGTTAGTAAGGGTTAAAATGTCGTCATCGCTTACCTGATTAAAGCCAAACTATGAAATGCTGTAGGGCTTCTTGTTCTGATCTCATTTAGAACGGTGTATGGCACAAAATAAAGTATCTACAATTGCCTTCAAGAGTGCTTGAAGCGTTACGTGCGTGTTTCTTAACGACACCTTGTATTTAAAAAAAAATCGCTGAACGGAAAAAAGAAGAATAAAAGCAGGGAGAGATCATATATTTGCGTAGCTTCTCTGACAGAATTAACTTTCATGAATGGCCGTGGCAGCGTCTTTCGACCAACGTCACGTTGCCATGGTTACACGATCGCCACTTAAAAAAATTACAAGATAGAGCAGCCAGCCAAACGTAATCGAACCGGCGACTTACATACCTGCTGAGGGGTGGATCCCCTTGACAGGGACACTTATGTCTCGCTCTCTTGACGAACAACTGTGTTCCAAAGGAAGAACTGTAGTTCATCGCATGCCTTGACAATTCCCGGGAACCCTGTGAGAAAAACACGTTAACCCCGTGTGCAATAAGGCCCCACAACATTCCCTGTTTTCCTGCACATTACATTGGTCGTATCCCGTATGCTTTCCGTGATTGCACTAACTTGTTCCCATATACAATATGGGTCGAAGTCCTATATAACTTTATGAACGCATGGGGCCCCGTATGAATTCCTATGTGTTCTCCTATATATCAAACGGGCACAATGCGCTCATATAATTATGTGCGACTTGCTGCATTTAATATATGGGGAACATGGAGACCACCCGGTCAGGCAGACAAGCCACAAGGCTAATGCGGACTGGAATTTACTTGAAGGACATTTATTTGTGACAAAATAAACATTATATTCTATACCGATATTCGTATGGCGATCATATGGCACGTGCCCAACATTATATAGGATGTCTCAGCTAACATTAGCTGCACTGTTCAAAGTAAAAAAACTTCGAAAAACAAAAACACGGTACAAGACGCCATATTAAGACCTATGGGATTCAGTATACAAATCTGACGAGCGAACACCGTGGGCATTATAACTGTATCTTGTACCGTGTTTTTCTTTAAATCTTTTTCTTTTCTCTCGTTGAACAGTATGGTTAAAGTTAGCTGGGACATAATGCATACGAAAAAATATGGGATCTTGTATGGGACAATTGGGTGTGGCCTTTATGTGTTTCTTTGATAGGGCAGTTCCTTTCCTCTTTCCGTGCAACTGACACTTTGTCGCAGCGCGCGAACAGGCTCAGGCCTCCCTGCAGTCAGCAATTACCCGCGCCCAAATAGGAACCCGCACAAGCACCCGTAAGCAATGGGCCTTGGCAGCGTTATGGCCTGCTCCAATGTTCCACCGCGCGAAGGGTGCTGCATCCGCACTGAATAGTAAACGTGCTTGGGTACGTTTGCACGCACAGACAAAAAAAAAGCCGCACGAACAACCGCGGCACAAATGCGTACTCGCGCGCGCGCTCACACTGGCACAGTGTTCTGCACGACAGCTACACCTCCTTCACGCATGCCGTACGCGGGGAGTGAACGATCACATGCGCCCGTCTAATGTCCATCCATTAGCTTCGCGCTACTGATGGTGTCTGTGCTCGAGGAAATCGAGGGAGATCGAGCACGTGGCTGACCAGGAAGTCCGGAAAGGGTTGTTGGTGACAGGAGACGAACAAACGGAAGGGGCGGCGACACGGTATCGCTCGACGTTGCAACAGTCGGAGAGAGAGAGAGAGAGAGAGAGAGAGAGAGAGAGAGAGAGAGAGAGAGAGAGAGAGAGACGTATGATGAAGGACGAAGAAGCAACAAGAACGGCGCGCGAAGCGAAGAAGGTTAACGCAATTTGCCATTATGAGTTGGTGCTGTTCTTGTGGTCCTCGAGAGTTGCTTGATTTCTTTTTCCTTACGCTGCTATGAGTGCATTCTCTTTGTTTGTTCGCATAAGAATGTAGCTTCTTGTCTTTGTTTTCTTGGAAACTGGCCATATTGAATATCAGCGCGAGCCGCTAGAAAGGCGCTGCTGCGCTACTTTCAAAAGAGATACCGGACTGCGTGACAAGTTGTGACAGCTGTGTGGCGTTGAATGCATAAGTAGGACTTAGGCACTGATGGCTACGCAGAACCTTGAAGGACCATGGGACAGTTTTGTACTGAATTTTCTTTTTCTCTCACCTTTCCACCCCATTCCCATTTCCCTTGTACAGAGTAGCCAACCGGACATATCTTCATTTCATTAATTAATTTTGTTATCATCTCGGAAGGCCCGAAGACCTTAGACAAGGGGGAGAAGGAAGTGCAAACACGTGTAAAAGTGGTTATTTTATTGGCCTCACCCACTTTTCATGGCTTTTATCTGTCTCTCTCTTTCTCTATGTTGATTTCGACGCTTTCTACAAACACGAAGCTTTACGACACTGTTGATCCCACGACCAGCAATGTAGGCAGTACACGAGGATTTTAGAGCGCAGCTCTTGGGCGCCCGTTGCTGCGGCGAGCGTAAGCGTACCTCGGCGTTGTGCCTCGGCGTAACCGAGCGAACGAGCAAGCGAAAGATGAGAGCGAACGCGGGGCGCAGCGAGAGGGTGGGGGGCAATGAAATATGCGAGGACGAAATCAGAGAGGAAGTTGCAGCGGTACCATGAGGCGGAATGCGGACCATGGTTTGGAGGAACCATGAGAAGAAAACTAGCGAGCGGCGACAATAATGCTACGAGATGGTGCCAGAGTAGCGCGCCTCGTCTGGAAGTTGTCAGCGGCGGCACTGTGATCTCGCGGCCTGCAAATAACGCTTCCCTCCATTTGCAACGTGCCCGCTCCAGACATTGTCCGAGCCAGCCAATATATCGCGAACAGATAACACGTATGGAGCTGCGCTAAAACGTCGCAATGGAGAGTATCGTAATCGTGAGTGATTTTTCTTTTTTCAATTCGCTGTCAACAAGGTGCGGCCGTCGCGACCGGTATGCAACCCACGATCTCGAGCTTAGCAGCGCGACGCCGTAATCACTAAGTCGCCGCGTTGGGTGCGGAGTTCGGAAGGAATGCGAAGTTGCCGGTTCACGTGTACTTTTCCGCACGAAATCCCGGAGACTGCTAAGAGGAAGAAACGCAGTGAGAACCGCATGCATAGCGTGCGTTAAGGCTAGAACATTGACTGCTTATGCACGTTTGCACAAAGCGCTTTACTGCCAGAGCATTTTCTTTTCGATGTTTAATTTTTCACATCGCCTCGTGTTATCAGTTGACCCATCGACAATTCGTTGGTTCCGTAATGATCAGCAGTACAACAGGTGTCGACACCTCCTATCTCGAACACACGAATCGATAAACGCGCCTTCTCACGTCTAAGACTACGATAACCGGGTATTCATTCCGTAAATCATACTGTGTTTATTATGCTTAATACGTAAAGGGAGCCAGTTAATACTTTCCTATACAACTTCAGCCGCCTTCCTCATTCAAGTTTCGATATCAAACGCCCTCGCGAAAGCCATCAAGCGGCTTGCTCCGCAGTTCAGCCACTGGCTTCATTTACGAGCAATTTTCGCCGACCGGGAGGAAGAAAAGAGAAGTGATGGGTGGCGCCTTTATTTACTTCCTCTCCGTGGGCTCGAACGATTTCGTTCCGCGGAGCCGCCGCTATCGCAGTTGCCCCGAGGCGATATTAAGGCCGCCACAGTGTCGAGAGCTGCTCAGATTTTCGCGCTTCCTGTCCCAAAGAGAAAAAGGAGAGAAAAAAAAATTCGGTAACGCAGAACGGAGAGGGATCCAAGGACACCAATATACGCTCGTTGCTCGCTCGACCAGAAATCGTGAACGAGGAAAAGAGCGGCGGAGGATTGCGGAGCGATGAGGGGAGAAAAAAAAAGGGGGGGCAGAGAAGGAAGGGTCAAGACGCGACGGTGTACGGGGATTTCAGCCCGCAATATCCCTTCTGTCTGCAATCGGGGTGGACCCTTTCAAAGCTGACTGAGCAGTTCGACCTCGCAGATCGATGGTAGACGGAGTGTTGAGGAACGTATAGGGCGACTGCAACGCTGGCAACATTTCTGTGCGTATTACACACGTTATTTAGAAAATAGAAAAGTAATTAAGAAGACGAAAAGAAAAGTTAGGTAACGCTAGACATGTGAACAAGTAAATGTTGACACTGGTAACTATAAGAATGAGATATGATTTCAATTTTGCCGTGAATTAGAACCCGGTTTAGAAGCATGTTTGCTTACACTTGTGCTTCATTTTTTTTTTTCGCTAGTACAGCCTCGAGACCAAATAATCAGCCACAATGACAAAAAAGCTGGGTGAGAATATGTAATGAAATGCCATCGCATTCAAAATTGTGGTGCATTCAATACCGCATATATTATATTACATACAATTTTGCTCGGCTGACTACTTGAGCGAATTATTTTAGCGAAGGGCCTAATAGGTAGTTTAGGTTAGCAGCTTCCAGTACAGGTGAGCAGATACGTGAAAGTCGGTGAGGGTATGTAAGTAAATTCTATCTCCTTCTATAAAGTTACGCTGTCTCTGTGAAAAGAGGGTATTAAAAGCCGGGCCAATATAGGGCCATCGTTGTCGGGTGTTAGGCTAGAAGCCCACACGACCAGGAAATTCAACATACAGCTCTGCGGATGTCTGCTGCGAGTAAGGGTACACTGCCAGACTTATCCACTCTTACGTATTTTGTAGTAGATCAGCGCTGAGCTTTTAATGACCCCGTGAACAATCAGAGCGAACCTATCAGCACGTTCTTCACGTGCGAATCGACCCAGGGCGATGTAATTTCGTTACTATCTGAAAGACTGTAACGTTACTTCCTTTGTGCCCGAGGCAAGCTGGAAAAATTTTTTTGCGACGATGACGTGACAAGACTTTTAGAGACAGCCCGCGTGCCTCACCGGATGAGCGTACAGTGTGAGTCGCACTTGTGTGGAGCAATGGACTAAGCAGCTGCGTGAAATTGCTTGGCTCCAGATCTGTTCGTTCCATTCGGTCATTCCATCGACGCAGGCGGCGCCACGCGGCCCTCTTCCGAAGCAGTCACCCGGTGATAGAAATCTGCGACGCAGTTCGGCGGTTCGGTCTCGCGGTATTCATGGACGCGCCGAAGATTAAAAAAAAAAAAAGCCAATAGTAATCGCATGTGCAGAGTGCTAGAGGGCCTCACGTGCTTTGCAGCTCGAGGCGCACACGCTTACGAGATCGCCTTATCACCGCCTCGGCAGCCATTTTTACCTACCGTCGCGCCGCCTACAGTCGCCTATAGTCGCGTATGCGTCATCACCACACGTGGCTGTATTGCTGCGCCAGCCTGTGCTTTTTGTGTGCGCGTGAAGACGGCGACCGAACCGGCAGATTGAACACTCTACACGAGTGTGATTCACACTGTACCCACAGATGCGCATGCGCAGGGATCCCAGTTAGTCTTGGATTGATGCGAAAGGAGGTTCGTCAGCGTACCGCACTTTTGCGTGTGAGATTTCTATAACTCGCTTACGAATAGTGACCCTTTGCGCTAACTACATCATCTTGGTTGTAGAACCGCACAACCATCTGGCCCAGTGAAAATTCAGCAAGCGACGTGTCGAACAGCGTGTCCTTTCGAAATTCTCGGCGTTGCATCGTCGACGTTTCGTCATTGTTCGGTGTGCAGTAAACGTCTCTGTGGGCTGGAGTCGTTGGCAACTCACGCCTTCGTCACTTCGTTGCCATTTTTCGGGTCGTCATCATCGCCTTCGTGCAGCAAGTGTCACTGTCTGGTCCATCCCCACAGTTTCCGGTAGCAGTGAAGGCTTTCGATAGTGTTTTACTCCAATGCTCTAACGCAATCCCCTTCTCTTTCTCTTCTTCTTATATCTCCCACGTGCTTACGCGATGAAAGGAGACTACTGCACTAAAAATTTATTACGCAGTGGAAATTCGCTTACGACAGAAACGGGAGCGGCGCGTGACACGTACCGTCATAATCTAAGCACAGCTTGAGAAGGAACAAGTGTTAAAATTACTGTGCCAGCGGAGCATGACTACTCTAACTATATACGGCCTTCAGCCTTCCTGCTTACATTTCGTGCTTGGCCCGAAACCCTTTCTCTCCTCCGCGCGCACACACACACGCACACGCACGCACGCACGCACACACACACACACACACACACACACACACACACACACACACACACACACACACACACACACACACACACACACACACACACACACACGAGCGCGCCCATAACATGTCCAATTTGAAACACGGAAGCTCACACTGCGAACAAGCTCTAACAAACTTACGCAGGCTTAAAAGCTGTACCCGTCGCAGAGCTCTTCAAACACGTATTGAATTAGTGAGACGTACGCCAGAATGTGAATATATAGACATATATATATATATGTGTGTGTGTGTGTGTGTGTGTGTGTGTGTGTGTGTGTGTGTGTGTGTGTGTGTGTGTGTGTGTGTGTGTGTGTGTGTGTGTGTGTGTGTGTGTGTGTGTGTGTGTGTGTGTGTGTGTGTGTGTGTGTGTGTGTGTAAGAGGCAACCTAATTAGTCCGTCGATAATCTGTTCGTGAAATGACAAGATGAATGAATAAAAGAACTGGCAATCTGTAAAAGTTTCGGTATTCAACTTTCAACGAGAGCACAGGTGCATGCGATCGCGAGCCTCCAAGAAAATTAAACAAAACCAAAGCTACAAAGAAGGAAACACCTGCGTACACCTCGTTTGCAACTCATTCAGCGGACGCTCCCCCTCTTCGCCCACCGGCATATACCCAGTGTGTTTTCCCCTGCTTCTACGTGGTGTAATGCGCCGATGAATGCGGCGTTTATTCCTCATTCATAAATAAAGGCTCAGCCGCGCGACACACAATAAAAATAAAAGGAGGACAGGAGAAAGCCCGATGAAAGCGCGAAGCCCGTGGGTCGTGAATAATATAGATGGCTGGACGAACTCATTTCCGAAGAAAGAATGAAGGTCCAGCCGTGCGTGCGAAAGAGTAGAGCTATAAATGAGTTTTGGGAGGCCGGTAATATGGTCGAAAAATACTGGCATGTAGAAGGTACGCGTGTTTGTTTGAAGAGGCAATGTAAGCGCGAGCTTTCTCTCTCTCTCTCTCTCTCTCTCTCTCTCTCTCTCTCTCTCTCTCTCTCTCTCTCTCTCTAGCGCGACGTTTGATGTTTCAAATATCTGCACTGTTTATGAGATTCTAAACAAGCTGCGTTCGATCGTGTATCGTGACATCTTTAGCTATTAATATTTATTGCGTTTATGTGACGTTTTGCTGTGCGTTACTTTCTGTGATCGGTAAACTGATGCATTCATAGAGACAGAGAGAGAGAGAAAAGAGATGCGAAAAGCAGGGATGTTAGCCGGAAGAAAGTTATCCAGTTTGCAGCCCTTCACTACGGAAGGGGGAAGGGGAGACGGAAAGATAAAGGCACAACAGTTGCAGCTTCGCCCGAAAGGCGAAGCAGCGATTGCGATAGCACATTAGTACATAGCCATACGAATCAAGGATAGTACTTTTATCGGCCGTATAGGATTGTAAAGATTCGCTTACTAAATAAATTAAAAAGCATAGTGTGAGGCGCTCACAAACAAACATGAACACATCTCACTCGATCCCCACGGCAACACGCTGTCAAACCGCTGGAGTGAGGAAGCGCGGCAGCAGCAGCGAGCGAATTGACCTTCTGTCTCTCGCTTCAACGCGAGCTAAACGGAGAGAACGCAGCGCACACCAAGCTATCTGCACACACGCTTACTTGTTCATGACAGCACTGTTCACCGATCGGGAACGCTTTCTTACCGTGCTCAGCAAACGTTTCAGTGAAAATTGATGACATTAGAAATGATATACACGATACCATTAGAACAGGTACTTGGAGCCCCCACAGAAGCTAGCATCTGTACTCATACTAATTTCGTACCTACTTCCATCATCATTTCTCAAATATGAAAATGCCTTTCTTTTTATTCAGAGATGCTCAGTCATTTTCCCCATAGCCCATTAGCCGCAACAGGAGTACTTCATCTTCTTGCACACGTATCGAAGACAACACAGCAAAATCGCGGAGAGAACAGGCGGCGCAGCTGTTGACCAAAGTCATACATTATGCATTTCCGACGGAAACAAGGCCCTCGACTTTCAGTGCACCGAAAGCAATCTACGGGAAACCTTTTTTGTGCGTTTTAGTCCACCAGAATGAGGCGAAATATTTACCGACACTTTTCGGACGAGCGTGATGAAATCTGCATAGCATATACTCGCAAACAAGGTAAAAGGCACGTATGACAACGCGAAAAAGTCAAGCATAGAGAAGATTGAAGATACATCAAGAGAAAAGAATACAACGCGTCCAGGAAAAGAAAAGAGAAGAAAGTACGGGGACCACGCTGGAGAAAGAATGCGACCGCAAAGCAAGGTCGTTGATGAATTAATAACGACCATTCTAGCGGGAGCACATGATTGGTAGGCACCGGGGACGCAGAATAAACAATGCCCCTACACGTGACGTCATCTGCCTGCGCAAAAGGAGACAGCAGCAAAAAAAAGCGCAAAAATGGGAAGACTCTCGCGTATATCGGACAGTCAGATAAATATACGGACACACAGGCGAACCCACGAAAACACACGCACAAACACCATGTGTGTGTGTGGTAGGGGGGGGGGGCAGCATGTGTTTATAGGCTGCCAGAAGGAACCAGACGATGAGTGTCGTTTCCTGCCATACACGGGAACACAGAGAAAACAGTGGCAGACCTGCCACAATGCCTTAGCGGCTATGGTGCTGTGCTGCTAAGCACGAGGTCGCGGGATCAAATTCCGGCCGCGGCGGCCCGATTTCGATGGCGGCGAAATGCAGGAACGCCCGTTTCTCATGCGTTGGGAGCACGTTAAAGATCCCCTGGTGATCTAAATTAATCCGGAGTCCTCCACACAGTGTCCCTCAAAATCAAATCGTGGTAAAAAAGGGGTAAAAGAAGGGAGAGTGTGTGCACGCATGGTAAAAAATAAGAAAACGACTTAATCCAGTTTGAATAGTAAGGTTGAGTGTTTATTTTATTCAAGAAGAAAACAGAAGGGAGGGGGTAGTAAAATGCACAGCGAATCAAATATCTTCGGAAAAAATGGTAAAGGCCATAGCAAACCGAGCCGAACATATTCAAATACGAATAAGAGGAGATGCATACAGAAGCAAATATCTTCGAATATGAGCCATTTCTATCAACTGATAGCAAGCTCTTTGGTACGAGGCACGAACTTTGTCACAAGTGTCATTCTCTCACAGCAGCTGGAAAGTCGACCTCAAATTTCCTGACATACCCTCAGCCAGCGCAGAACGCCTCAGTGTTGCCTCTCGCTGCTTTAAAGAGTTTATTATGGTTTAGATGAGGGATATCTGCATCTAGGCGACAGCCAACACTTTATTTTTTGAGCTCAAGCTTCTTCAAAGAAGCGGTGGCACACTTACTTTCCCTATCCTTCCTCAATGCGCCGGTACTTTCTGTTTTCGTATTCGTTCCGCCGCGCGTTCGCCCCCCTGATTATTTGAAGCACGCTCTTCATCAGTTGTACAGTCAACTGACGTTGACTGTACAACTCTCTTCGTCAGTTGTACAGCCAAAAGAAGTTTATTTCGACAAGAGACGATACGAACACTGAGTCCAAATCACGGCACAATTTGACCTGGACGATAACATACAAAAGAAACGCAGGACTGTATACACGGCACGTTCTAAAAGCAGTGTCGGAGTTCTCGCTCACTAACATATAACAACACAGACCCGCGGAAAAGCACAGTTGCACTTAAACTAATTGTCGCATGTAGAAAATGGTGGTCCATATATACAGTGCACACAATGATTATGTAGAATGATGATACGACAGAGACACTTTACATAATTTCGAAGTGATATGAGATGCGTACATACAGAAAGGATCACGTATAAGAGAGCACGCACACACAGAAGTTACAAGCACCTACAACCTGCAGCAAGCGGCTGCGGCAAATGCGACGGCGACGGGGCGACACGAACTAGCGCGGCGCGACACTCACTCATGCCCACGCACCTCGGTGTCATTATCAACCTTATCGAACATGATCCGACCATTATACAATAATGTAGAGCTTCCATGACGCTTCGGATGCTTCTTCAGAACTTGCTCTTTATTCAGACGGATGCAGTTTTGCGTGTTGTAAGGTTGATTTAAATGAATTTGCCTGCTTAATGGGGTCTGAGCCAGCCCATTCATCTTACGTGACGGACGGTTATCTCGTTGGGTAAGCACGGAAATGCTTGCGCATTTAAAATGCAATTTACACGACGTGTGTCCGGATCACCAAATAGCGTAATTGGACATCTCCTGGATAGGTCCTTGTCCTAGAGTATGTAAGACAGAGATTAGTGATGTAAAATATCACGCAATACACAAACAACCAGGGTTAAATTAGGTGGCAACGGAGACCGATAATAACTTCAAACAGCTTTATAACATATAATGCCAACTGACAGCTGGAATCGGGTGAAAGCTACGCAGCAATGAGTTCTGCGGAAATCAGCAAGACAGTGATCCCCGAAGAATTCTTTTTTTTAACTTCCCAGCTTTAAAATGGACTAAAATTTTTTTCTTTGTATCTCTATGCTACTAACGGCAGCATTAAAAGAAATCGCCGTTTTCGCAACAAGAGATATGCATCCTTGGAGATTAGGAGATTGTAGAGGCCAGCAGTGGGGCTCGGAAAGAACGACTACCCAGAAAAAGAAAAAGAAAGAAAAATAGCCCGTTGATATCGTCTTATGGGCAGAGACAACCGGGGACCTTGGAGCAAATAATAAGGGAAAAAATTGTTTCGAAAACACATGGAATATATTATTCCTTTTAGCACCGTCAGCATTACCAAACGCCGCGAGATTCAGCATTTTCTTTCTTTCTTTCTTTCTTTTCTTTCTTTCTTTTCCAGAGATCGGGCAAACTTTGCAGAGAAGCCTAAGCAGCACGCTACAGCGAGCCCTCCGGGCCCCTCCCCCCTTCAACCCTTTGTGCTTCCCAACTTCCCCTCGCTTGTTTCCCAATCTCCCGACACGAGCGACGCGGCCGTTAAAAAATGCAGCGTGGACGGTCGCTGGGACCTCCCGGTTCATAAATCTTGAGCCAGTTCACACTGTGACTGCGACGTAAGCGACGGCGACGCCAGCGTCGTTCGTTCGCTGGATTCATCGCCGTTGCCGCGCCGACGCTGAGCCAGTCGCCTTCTCGCTCAGAACAATACTCGCTGCCGATTAGAAAAAAAAAGCACTAAAGAAGGAAAACAAAAGGTATGGTGCAGACGGAATGCGAACGGGAAGCGACGCTCTTTTTTTTTTTTGCGAGCGTGAAAAGTATAGCAGCTACAGAGAGCTTTCGTTTACAGTTGTTCGTGCTTTTTCAGATTGCGCTCTGGCGAATGCCCATGGGACGACCGGAGGCGCGCTCTGCCAACGATATTCCACTTATGAATAAACATTGAACTGTGCCGAGCCCGGACTGAAGCGTGACCCCCCCGCCATCACCGATCTTGTTTAGCGCGCGTCGGGTGAAGCAGCGGACGCCCAAGGAGAAAGTAGACGTAGAAACAGCAGCAGGGAAAAGTCCAGTATGGCGGCGGCATCACAGTAGAAGAAGAAAGCACCCGCCATGGTTCCTTAGTGGTTTTGGCGTTGCGCTGCCAAGCTCGAGGTGTTCGGATCGAATCCCGGCTTTTCGATTTGGATGGGGAAACTAAATGCAAAAAAAAAAAAAGAAAACGCCCGGGTACCCTGCTTCGGTTGCACGTTAAAAAGTCCCCGGGTGGTTTAAATTAATCCGGAGTCCATAACTACGGCGTGCCTCACAATGAGGTCGCGGTTCTGACACATAAAACCCCAGAATTAAATGAAATTGCACATGCAACAAGGTACTGGTATAGTAGTGGTACTTAGTAGTAGCGGAAGAAAAAAAAAGACAGAGAATCGGCAGTTTTGCCCGAAGGGTGAAGCACTGAGAGCGACAGCATGCTTCAGCACTGCGCTTCAACTGCTCGGACTGGTTTCTAGCTACACGCAGGGGCAACTTGTACACACGACAACTGCTGCTACGCCCCGGCAACTTTTTACACCCTTTGAGTCGTATCTTTGCCACACAACAATAAACGTCATCCATCTCATCTGCATTTCCTTTCTTTAAGGCTGCGAGCCGGGTTCTTTCCAGTAACGAACAGCATGCGCGTCATCAGCATGACATAGCATTCCCGACAGGAAAGTAGCGGGCGCGGCGTTTTCAAGAAAGGAAACGCAAGCAAGGCAGATGGCGATTATTGTTGCGTGGCAGATATACACCCCAAACGGTGTACGCTTTTTTTCAGAGTGTAGGCGTCTCGCAATGCTGGCCTTACGAGGAGCGTCGCCAGGGGTCGTTACAGGCGTCGTGCCTCGATTGTGCACGAGATGAGATAAAGGATGTGACCGGGCATGGAGTTTCACACAATAATTACGAGAGGAAACTCTGGCGCTAGTATCCTCGGGAGCTGCCATGGGAGTGGTTGAGACGGCCCGGGAATTATGGGAAGTACACGGATTTGCCCAAACTTCGTCCTTCTGGCTTCAAACGGCTTCGTCACTTTGTAAACTCGTCATTTTCGGCAACGTACACTGAACAATAAAGAGATAAGTAAACATTATGAAAATTCCCCAACGGCAGGATTCGAGCACAGGACCTCTCTAGCACAGCAGCGTGATATCGAAACCATTACTACAGGGACGCGTGCTCCGACAAGCGATGTGAAACGGCCTTTGCGAATCTGTCGCGGGCGTGCCAGGGCCTCGAGGCGCTGGGCGCGTTTCGGTTTGGCCACCTCGACAAGAGAGAGAGAGAGAGAAAGGCAAAGGAAAGACAGGGAGGTTAACCAGAGATTATCTCCGGTTGGCTACCCTGTACTGGGGGAGGGGAAAGGGGATGCAATAGGTGAGAAAGAAAGAAGGATAAAAAAGAAAGGAAAAAAAATTGGCACACACACGCACGTACACACCATTTCTGTGGGCACTGTCACGCAGCCCACAAAGGCATTCCTAGTCTTACGCAGTGTCACCGTACAATCCTATGCCACATATTGTACTGTCACAATTTGTCAGAAAGTCCCGTGTCTTTCAAATATCGCAGCAGCGCCTTCATAGCGGATCGCGCTGATGTTGGCGTAGGCCAGGAACCAAGGATCTTGTTTTCTGTCGCTGGGCGCTTGTCCAGTTTGTCTAAGGCGGCTGAGAGGACAGTTCTTTGTGGGTTAAAACGAGAGCACTGACAAGCTCAATCGGTGCAATTATACCTGGTTTCGTACATCAGGTGCAACGCTGTGGAGGCTAGAGGTACTTTTTGCAGTGGCCACGTTCGCATTTAGAAATAGTTCGGTGTTTCTTGACCCGATTTTTTGTGAAAATTTTCTCTATATACGCGCAGTTCGGAATGAAAAAAAGAAATAGAATTTACCCATAGCACCAATCTATGTACTTATACGGCTGCTAACACGTCGTTGTAAATAATTTGCTTTTCGTTATTTTGAGCTGCAGCCCGTCGCGGCAGCTTCACGTGCATGCTCGCGCGAGCAAACGCCGCTGGCACGCTGCGAAGCATAGGCGGAAACGCGCGGAGTAATAAATTTTGGTGACCGGAATTCTTGCGTAGCTTCCGCAGCGTTGCTCTTGATGTATAAAACGGAGTACAGTAGCGATTGCGCGGTTACGCAGCGTCTCCTGCACTTCGAATAGTATAGACTGCTTCTAAATTCACCACAATGAAGGCATATATAAAGCGTACTAAACAAAGCCACAAGAACGTCTGAATCCGCAAGCACGAAGATCAGATAAATATATGTACTTCCCATCATTCCCATGGTGGGTCAACGACTGCCGCGCCAGAGTTCCCCCTCGTACTTATTGTAGGAAACTCTATGCCTACGGGAAACCGTCGGTGTTGGCCATCACCACCGTTGTCATATTATATATATATATAACGCGCACCAGCTCAGAACGAATGCTAAATACTGGCCGTGGATAGGAAGAATGCTTGGCCTTTATGAGGTAAAACTATTCTAGTCCGTCTATTTTTATTCAAAATCCAACTGGGAAAGTATACACGGTATAAATGTGAGACAGGCTTCAATAAACTTCGCCTTCGAAACTAGCTCTGCAATAAAAAAAAAATCGCTAATGTCTTTTACCTATATGAGAAAATACTCGGAGCGTGCAATTGTTATTTCAAATGATTTGTGGTTCCGAGGTAAAATTGATCGAAATGCGCGCCTAGGGAGAGTCAGAAAGATTATTCGTTCCACTTCGGGGGTTGCGGGACAAAGCGTACAGGCAACGCCAGATTGAACACTGGCTGCGTACGCAATGAGGGCCCATAGTACTTCTCTTCGGGGAGAAACTATATAGGCCACGAATCGAATGTCGCACACCACCGCTGCAAGTTAGCGAGCACAATTGTTTTACTTCCAATTGTTTTACAGCACGTAATTCGAAACGATAGGTAACATTCGCCAGGTAGCCACTAATATTCTGTTGCATTTTTAGTTTTTCCTTTCAATTTTTCTGGCATCCCTTTCTAGTTCTGAAGTGCCTCTTTGCCGCTGGCCTTCAGTTTCGCCAGAAAGGCGAAGTATATCGATTGCGATACTAGAGATCTAGTAGTTTTATCGGCTGTGTAAACTTCGAAACATTCGTTTACTAAGTGAATTAACAAGCATGATGTCCGCGCGCACCGGCAGGCATGAAAACATCCCAATCGATGACCTCGGACACTTGCTGTCAAAATGTTGGAGTGCGCTAGCATCACACTCGATGACCTCGGACACTCGCTGTCAAAATGCTGGCGTGCGGAAGGATCGCAGCAGCGGTGAGCTAACTGACCTTCGTGTTGCATATCGCTACAACGCAAACCAAGCGGCGAGAACACAGCGCGCACAAAGGTGTGAGCCATCTGCAGATCGCTTCCAAAAGACGGCGCACGTGACCACATAAAGTACGCCGTTGCTGGCGGACTATAAGCCACCCCCCGCCTCCGGCACTGCATTCCCACTATTCTCAATTTCGAGCGTGAGATTGAGCCGCGATGGGCAGTTCCCCTTGCGCCCGGATCGCGAAAATCGCAGTGGCTGCCGGAGCCCAAAGCCGCCCGCCACCGCACCCCCTCTCTCCCTCCCCCCCCTCCCCCCCACAGCCTTTCGCGCGACGAAAAACGGCGCGTTTACTCTCCGCTTCCCTCCCTCGCGCACGCCAGATTGAGCGGCGATCGTCGCCTCCCCCCGCGTGTGTTTTCACTCGCGCATGCAACATACGCGTCACTCGTCGCGCCGCGTCGATGTTATCGCCCTCAGACTTTGTGCAGAACGTCACGGCGACGGCGACGGCAATAAATCCGGCTGGAGTGCGCACATAATTGCTATCGCAATAAGAATTATTCGTAGGCAACCCAGCAGATTGCAATAGATTGCCAAGATTTTCACGCAGCAAGAACATCCACCTTCAAGATGGAATTGAGTTGAACGTTGCTGGAAGCTTTAGCAAGTTAGCGGTTCAAATAAGAAATAAAAGCGAAAAATTAAGAGGGCAGAATGCGGGACCGGAGCGGTTGACAGCATACCTAACCCGTCGAGATAGAAACAAGCCATATGCTAGACTGCAATAAAGAGACAGCGATTGTGCATACACGCACGAATGAAATTTTGCTAACAGTCACGAGCGTCTTAACTTTCCTTCTAATCCATGTTTCCCATTTCCCCCTGCAAAAGTATAGGGCAGTCAACCGAGTGAGCCCTTGGTTAACCTCTGAGCATCCCTACCTTTCCCTCTGCGTTTTTCTCTTTCTTGAGTGCCATATATATAGTAAAGCTTGGTTAGCTTACTCAAGCAAGGTAATTACGTGTTATCTCCCCCTGTCAAGGGGATGCCAATAAATATCGTCATGACCGACCCCATCATAATCAAATTTCCTGATGTCGGCTCGAAATTTAAGTACATCCCACGGGTTGTGAAGCGGTGGCGCACATAGCTAGGCGAGCGTTTTATTCGAATCAACTACCAGACTCTGAACCGATGAATCAACTCTTCGAAGAACACCAATAATGGTGCTGGACATTTTTTAACACGGGAAGGCCGTAGTACATACAAAACGGCCCGTGGTGTTGTTATTGAAGGCAAGAGCAAACGCTCATCGATCACACGCATTAATTGTTCGATTTAATTTTAATGGATTGCAGAAGTGTGCAACAACTACAGTATGTCGCCGGTGCCTTCAATCCGGTGAAATGTTAAATTAATTACGTACGGATCATGTCAGGTGAAGTCAAACCTCTCAGCTAATCAGCAGTTCACTTGGAAAAGGGAGGCAGTTCACTTGCACTTTAAAGAAAGGCACAAGAATTTAGAGATATCCCATTTCTGGCAGTCTGACACAGTAACAGTATAAAAGTCCGCTTCTAGCCTTCACCAGCATTTCTGAAACTTCGCAGACGGCGACTTCCAACAAGAGAGGAAAGAGGCTAAAAAAATTCAAGTTCGCATAGTTTTCAGACGCCGCACGCCATACCAGATTATTAAACGCGGTCAGTACGATATAGAAAGCGCTAATGAATCCTCTGAAAGGTACGTATTATATCTTGAATATTCTTCTTTGCCGGTTACCGCAGCGCGTCAACCAACAAAGAACGCCGCTGCCAGACAAGGCTGCTCTGACCTTTCTGGCGTTCTCCGCTTTCTGGAGCTTTAGGGATACATGATATCATTTCGTTTTCTTTTGTCAGTTTAAAAAAATAGCCTTTGCGTTGTCGGGCCACGGGCACAAGCTGGTGTACGGAAAGTATTCATAAACGCCGCAGACATGCTAATGTAAGCCAAGAAACCTGGCTAAGTTATTCACGCTCAAAAGCAAACATAAAGTTCACAAAGGAGCGGCCCCTTTCCGATGCATGGTCACGAAAATATCATAACGGCTGCAGTCTTCGTAGCCTTATCTTTCTTGCCCCTAGCAGGCGCCATCTTTCTGCGGCAGGGGCTCAAGATTTTTGGCAACAATGCCCTTTGTTACGGTCGCGAAGCGATAAAGCATAGCGTCCCGCATTAATGAACTAACCAGTCGCTCGCTGATCATTTCTTTTTTTTTTTTTTGTTCTTTTCTTAAACGGCACCTCACTGTTTGCACCTCGTTTACCCTTTCTCGTCTTTCATCTTCCTTATCGCGATAGCAGCGCCAATTTCGCACCCTAGCGGCGGCGGCGCGAACTTGCCAGCTTTCCAGCGCGAATGTTTTGTTGCTTGCTCGTTCGTTTCTTTTTCGTCATCTCGCTGTCTGCAGCTCGTGCCACCTTTCTCGCGCCTTTCGCGTTTTCCCCGCTTATCGAGATTGGGGCGCCACTTTCCCCACCCTGGCGGCGGCTTCGCGCACCTCGCCGCGTTCAATCCTGTAGTCGCCGCCGCAGCGCGCGGGCTTCCTTTTGTGAGGCCGCATTGTCTGGCGACGCTGGCTTCGCTTCCGCGTTAAACAAAGCCGACGCGGAACGCAGCGGCATTGCTCATGGGGCTCAACGCGAGGGGAAAGGAACCGTCTTATTTACGCATTAGTTTCATAATGGGGCGCCTCGGTGTCGTTTCTTCTATTCGCATATCCGTGATTACTTTAGCACCACTTTACATTAATGCTGAATTTTCCTCGTTAATATTTGTTCTTGCTATGCTACAATAGCATGCTACTTTAATTTCTTGTACTGCGAATGTATCGCTGCAGGATGTCTTGGAATTCTTTACCACTATACGCACTCGTGAATTCGTTATATTTAGAACTGTAATTTGCAATGAAGCATATTGATCGGGAATTCAGGTAGAGGGGGAGGGCGGGCTCTGGCCACGTCCCCATCCCCCTGTTCCTTATCCCCAGTCAAGTCTCCTAAACGACGGATCCGGGGCTGAAAGATCAACTTTTGAACCTTTTTCTTTTGTTTTTACGAAGATACAGAAATGTACTTTTTTATAGAGGGAATTTAGAATTTCTAGATGTCCATTGTCTTGTTCCTCACACACCATCAGCCTGCAAACAGTCTTCCAGTTTTCGCCTTTGAGGTTTTGAGATGATAGTTTTTCTAAAAGTAAGAACTGGCCAAGAGAAGTGCAAACTGAGAAAACATCGATTCGAAGATCTCAAAACATGCAAATACACATGCTACTGCCGGGTAAAAACGGTCATTTACTTCTCTTTTATCGGGCAGATAATAACCAAACTTGGGAAGGTGCTTCTTTATATGCTCCCAAATCGAAGACACACAAAATGAGAAAACAGGTATTTCTCGCGATAAGTATGAGTTCGGTCGTGCGTCATTCCCTACGGCTAAGGTGTACCTTCGTGATAAGCCTGCGCCAAGCCCTCCGTAGTAATTCCTTCTCCCGTCGCGCTTGGTCAGCTAAACAACTGGCTCACTTGGTTGCCGTCTGTGTTTACGCATGCTATCCTTCCACTGTTTGGCGGCGTGTTCCATTCGTGCTGATTAGGAAAAGAAGTGCGGCGTTTCTTGCGGAAGAACGGCAATCAGAAAAGCTCTAAAGGATGATTTTGTACCGTTGTAGGTGTAGATTGGTGATCATTACGACAACGATATATCCAACCTGATTACAACTATAATGAATAGGATGAATATATTTGACAACATGCCGACTGTACGCTCGACGTTGAAGTTGACCCACATATGCACCGTGAACGCTCGCTGTCGAGGCGGCAAGTTGGGCCAGTTGGTTTGGATTCACAGTAAGGTTCGTTACGGCGCCGTGCGTGTCGTCGTTTTATACCTTCTTTTGTCTTTGTCTTGTGTTGCGCACTAACGAACCTTACTATGCTCGCAGCCGTATGCGCTTGAGGAATCAACAGTCCCGATGGGCTTCTTAGTAGTTCCCGAAGCAGCTCCTTACCAAACAATACCGCTCGATTTCGCATCTTTAGAGATAACATAGGGCCACGCTACCCCCTAAGAGAATGCTTTTGAATGTTAAAACTGCACCAATATCATTTGTTACAACTGCGGAAGCGAACGTTCACTGGCTGCGTTCGGCCTTCAACACATGCCTAAAGTCGAGTAATAAATCCCGATCCTTGTCGTTCCTTGCCGCTCGAGTCCAAGTCGACGAAGCCGGGAGAGGGCGTAATCCTCGTGGTGCATTTTCTAACGAAACCCCTTGAAGCAAACATGCAGTGTTCGAAAAACTGCCGGGGTTATAGGGTAAGGTCCTTCTTGGAAAACCCTCCATACGGAAGAGGTTGTTTTCCTAAACTCTATCAGTTTTGTTGTGGGCAACTCCTACACATGCACCGGCTGGTGCACCAGTAATCCAAGTTATCGGGAAACTTCCCGTATCTTATCGAGACAAGATCGATAAGCCGGACAGGCTCAGAAAGTGGAGTCGGAGGTCACATGCGCGGCAGTTCTTCCGTTTTAGTCCTTCGTTACAACGCTAGCGGAAAACCAAGATGGAGGTAAAGCAATAGAGTACCCGAATTCACACACACACACACGCACACACACACACGCGCGCGCGCACGCGCGCACACACACACACACACACACACACACACACACACACACACACACACACACACACACACACACACACACACACACACACACACACACACACACACACACACACACACACACACACACACACACACACACACACACACAAAAGTGTTCTTACGGTAAGATTGTCCGGATGAACAAATTCACGCCAATCCTGATGCTGGACATAAAATTAGAGAAGGCGCACAGCCCATGGCAAAGAACACTTAGCTGTGCAGACAGCATAGCGCATAAGTGGGAATGAACGTCTTGATTATATTCCAATTCAACAAAGCTGCTAAATCAAACGAGCTTTTCTAGAAAATTTCATTCACTACTACGCAAGATTAGAGATGCGTCCGAGACACAAGTGTTCTGTTTATTTTTTTTTTCGGGTATAAAATAATCTGCAACCCTTATGCAAGAAAAGGTGAGGCGTGCAGACAGGACACAAGAGAAGAGAAGTGGACAACACGAACGCTTCTCTTCTCTTGCGTCCTGTCTGCGCGCCTCACCATTTCTTGCATAATGAATCCTTACCAACTAGCTCAGCTTTCTGTCGTTCTAAGCTGCAACCCTTACCCTACAGGAAAATAGGGGTAAGCGAAGCTTGTCCTTCGTGCACCTGACCTTCGTGACGGTTAACTAACCCACAGGTAACGGTGCACGATTGCTTCGGCCTCCCGCTCCCTCAGCTCGGGATCTTCTCGTTGCTGTCCGATTGCCTGGGGTCGGGCGGCTCTAGCCGCTGGATCGGTGCGCCGACGACGAGACCTTCCACGGGCGAGTTCTCACCGCCGCTCGTCGAAGGCTGCCTGTTCCTTGAGGGAACGCACAACACGTGGCCGTTCCACCCGTTTTGTGACACTGAACTGAACGGAAAGGAAGCCGGTGCAGCGCGCGCGACACCATTTCCTGCCCTTTTTCTCCCCGGCGGAAGCGAAACGGCTCTGATTGGTTGCGCGCGTGAGCGCGCGCCTATGCAGCTGGAATACTTGCTAATGGCTCACGTTCCGGCGCAACTGTCGATTCATTAAACCGCGATTCCCCGCAGCTGCTCTGCTCTGGGAGCAACTGGGTTTTTTTTCGTGACCACGACAACGCCACTTGGGAGCCAATACTAGCATCACTTGAAAAAAAAATTTACATGCGTGCGAATATTCAAAATTTCGAATGCTAATCGAATAGTCATTGCGATTCTATTCGTATTCGTTTCGAGAATTAAGTATTCGAAGTCTTCGAAGGTTGGTTTACGTTGGAATACTGTAAGGGACAAAAACAGTTGTAATATGCAGGGAAAAACACCGATTCAAGTGGAGACTCTATCGAACGACTTTGAGACATAGAAGAACCATGACTAATATGGTGAGGCACCAGTTCCTGAGCGAATGCCATGGACTATATGACTTCTGGGACAATAGCTTCAAGTTGGCAAGTCGGGCAAAGTTCATGTTGAACATATCTTGAAGCGCAAGAGAACGCCGACAAAATTTTACAAGTACTCTCAAGGGGCAGATCTGTTCAATATGAATAGTTTCAATTTATTAAATGATCATGCCTTATCTGGGCAGCAACACGTGTTTGTTACCTCGAGTTAGGCAAATCAATTTATCTGGCAAACGCAAATAACAGGGACTTCATATCCAGTTAAGGAATTTACATATACCAAAAGCTTCGCTATACTTTTTTGCCATATGAACTAGACACAACGATCATATTTATCTTTGTTGAGAAATGGAAAATATGCGGTATTTGATTCGACATTAGACGGACATTTTTCTCAAGTACTCGTGCACAACACGATTAGAAAATTTCGCTTTTTCGAACATTCCTTTAAGAATCCCTTCCATTATCTCACGCACGGTACAGTATCGCCTACTTCCTCGGTCTCAGGAGTAAAGTGACGTACTAAAGTGACGTCTTCAACTAGCGATCGGCAACAGACCGATTCGTGCCAGGACGGCGTCTTATTCGGCAAGCCAGCGCAGTTGTCCCTCTTAGTGAGCCCAGCGGTCAAAGGTCATAGTACTAACAGCACGTGTTTTCCAAGAGCATCTACGCGTACTCAGCGTATCGTGGAGCGGCCCAGCAATTGCACGAGCAGTTATGCGGCGTTTATCGCTTCACAAGCCATTTTTTTTTTTCAATTTACGTTTCGAGATGGTCTTGGTGAACACAAGAGAACGCACATTCACGACGAGCATCGTGTTCTGATTGTTATTGCGAACATTATTGCAATGTTATTAGGCTGTCATAAGACGGAAGGTGCCCTAATATTTTGTGACGAAAAACACACCTTCCGAAACTCTCACTTAAACTCATGCACTCCCTGATCCATTCAATCACACGCTCGCAACACTCATTAACTGAGGAGTTGGCAGGCTCGCTCAAATTCTCAGTCTCGCTCGCTCTAGCTAACATTCTGTAAGGCTGCCACAGCCAGAAGCCCGAATTTTGTTCGAAATGGGGTGCCAAGGCGATGAGTAGAGCTATTTTCGGTCGCCTCTTCGGAATGTTTCGGCATGTACTTTCGAAAGAACCCATTTCCTATACTCCCTACCAATCGTAATATCCAGCCCAATGCCTACAATACACACACAAATAAAGATGTCGCATGTATGGAATTGGCCGCCGCCTCATAAGGACAAAAATTTTCTTACAGCAATCATAACGCGAGAGCGCAGAAACTCTTATTTAGCTCGGTCAGATTACCCTCGTGATGTAAATCTTCTGTTTTGCTTTCTTTCTAGTGATTATTTTCCTGGGAGGGAGAGGGGGAGATTGTAGTTGATCATGAATACGGCGATCTCATCTAGATTTTTTTTTTCTCTGCCCTTCCGAGAAAATTCTAATGGAAGGAGCGCCTACGGAAGCGCCGCTTCGATCACGAGATAGTCTTGTGCCATCACCACGGCATTGAGAACAAGCGACGTATTCTCCCGCAAGCATCTGACATTTGCTTTTACATTGCAATCGCCCAAATTCTACGAAAGCGAAAGCGGTATTGCCAATAGGGAGGCCCGTTTAGTGTGTGCCGCGATGAGACCACGCTCTTGCGTCATCAGTGCAATGCTCTCCAGGGGGGCAGCATTTGCTGCTTGCTGCACCTCTTACCCGTTCACTTGCTAGCCTTTTCCAATTTGTTCCTCATATTGCAAGGCGTGGTATTCCAACTACAGTTGCAATCAGGCACTGGAATGTAGCGCAATACGCCACGTGACTGCACTCTGCGAAACCGCTAAATAACGTATTGATTTGAATAAAGTCTATTTACATTAATGTTACCGTTGGATTTAGAGCCTTGCTGCTTGCGTGTATCATTCATCGGTGCAAGGGTGTAAGGGGGGTCTCGTGACGCCGATGGACGAGCGACTTTCAATTCCGTCTCCTTGCAATTATGCTGGTGCATAAAGGAGGAGGAGGAGAAGGAAATGAAGTAAGGAAAGGTAGGGAGGTAGGGAGGCACGTCCGGTTTGCTACCCTACACGGTGGAAGGGGCTACACGGGGAAATGTTGTCACAGGGAAAGGCAACGTACGGAAATGTTTTGCCCAACCCAAAGCCTTCCCACAATGCATATTTTCACATCGCGATTGTCTGGTGTGATATGCACGCTGCCGCTGCTTCCCTCTCCGTACCTTTGATCCGACCGATCACTTTACGCAAAGCAGTGGTGAGAGATACAACAGCGACTGACTCGGTGACAAGAAAAAAACATTACAAAAGGTCACCGACAAATCTGCAAATCGACAAATTAGCCGTATAAGACATGATAGGGAAGAGAGTATTGGTTAGACGTAGTAGTTCTGCGGAAACTCGCAAGGTGGAGAGAAGTCAGAGAGAAGACTACTACGTCAAACACATGCCTTTGCTTCGTGTTGTCGACAAATTCGACTTCGCCCTGCGATCTGCTAGCCGCCTGGTTAGCTCAGATGGTAGAGCGGCTGCCCCGGAAAGGCGGTGGTCCCGGGTACGAGTCCCGGACCAGGACGAATTTTTCTTCAACTCTGAGGCTTTTCTTTCGAGGAACCCGTACGGGTTTCCTTTGTAGCAGTTGCTGCGAACAGGTGCATGTCTGATCTTCCCTTTATTAATTACTTCTCTCCACCTTGCGGGTTTCCGCAGAGCTATTACGTCAAACACTTGCCTTTGCTTCGTGTTGTCGACAAATTCGACTTCGCCCTGCGATCTGCTAGCCGCCTGGTTAGCTCAGATGGTAGAGCGGCTGTCCCGGAAAGGCGGTGGTCCCGGGTACGAGTCCCGGACCAGGACGAATTTTTCTTCAAGCCTGAGGCTTTTCTTTCGAGGAACCCGTATGGGTTTCCTTTGTAGCAATGGCTGCAAACAGGTGGATGTCTGATTTTCCCTTTATTCAGAGTATTGGTTAAGACAGATGCTGGGGGAACAGTAGTAGTTACGTGAGTGTAACGTTGGGCTTGCTGGATATATATGCATGATTAGACGTGCCGCGACAGAACACGCGACGAGCAGAAGCGGACACCCACAGCGCTGAATGGGAAAAAAAATCTTACTGGTAAAAACAGTGAAATTATATATGGACTCACGACAACAGCATGTGACAACTATAGCGCGCTATACCCCTATAGATTAAAGCATACAGCGGGCGTCAAATACACGCGATGGGTCGATATTTAGACTTAACGGAAGGACAACCCCTTCTTCAACTTGGCATGCGACTGTGTGTCACCGAGTGCTTCTATAAGAAAGTTCAACTCTCTCGTTAATCAAACTAAGGAGGGAATTCTGAATGCCAACGCAGGAATCATCTATCAGAGATGTAATAAACTTTATTTAAAGAGAACAAGGTAAAGCCCTTGTTTCGACTTCATGTAAATAGAGTTCTGCAAGTGAATGTTCAATAGCTAAATGTTATGCTACCACTGATAGGTAAGTTTAAATCACAGCATAGTTAGCATGTAACAACTAGCTACACAAACCATAACCCGACTTACATGAATGAAAAAAAAAAGTAATAAAAAAAGTATTCACTTCCCTCGTCCGCCCCCTTGCATTTACTCGGCGATACGCACTGCACACTAAGCTGAAAGAGCTCATAATAAATGCAAGAACATGCACCTTTCGAAACCAGATATCGAGCTTTGAGTCATTCGACACAAGTACCCAAATGCGGACGGGTCAGCAGGTTCCACACGGAGTCAGGAGTCAGTAAAAAAGAGTTCAACTTTCAAAGGTTTGCGAGTCAAGCATTGTTTTAACTATGCACGCTCCTAGTTTCCATTTTTTTTTTTTTCGTAAACCCATCGGCTTTTCCTTCCCTCTCGCTCCGCCATGTAGATTTTGGTTGCTTGTTGCTTTTCGCTGGGCTCCGATGGCGAGAGTTTTCTAATGCGAACCGTTCGCGTCTGCAAGCTTGTGTCTGCTGCGGACTGTTACGATAGGATCTCACCGCGGCTGGCTAAATAAGAAAGCTCATTACAAATTCCATTTCCGCGCCGTGTTCCTTCAGGTATTGATTGGCGACTCGCTCGGAGATTCAATACCTTTACCCCGGATCGGCGCTATATGTACCTGCCTTAATGGCTCGCCGCCAAGAACGGCCATCCGCGGTGCGATCGCGGCGCAGACCGGCACAGGTAGGCGATTGCGACAGCCTATTCCACGCGCGGAGTCTATTTTCTTTAACGGTGCTCTCTATTCCGCTCGCGAAAGCTTATCCCAGGTTTTGACAGTCAGTCCGTAGCTGGAGCATTCCTGGTTGGGTTTAGTAAAATGTCAGGCTAACGGTTAGATTATTGGGAGAAAGTTGCTATTGTCTTGCTTTTCGCGAAGTAGTGACAGCATAAGCAAAAGCTGAAAACAAAAGTACTGTACGGCCTCGTGTTAAGACTATTTCATCATTCAACAACTTGGCGCCTGTGCAACATTGTGTGAGAAGACAAAATCGAACATTTCCAACTACATGCGAATCGATCATTCATTGGGAACAAAGGAATGGGCTAAGCCAATCACACATCTCCTCAATCACTCGGCCATTTTCCTTTACTGGCTCGTTCCATTCGTGAATTGAAAAAGGAAACAATAAATCACTCAGTCTATGTACGAACAGGTCGTTCTCTCCACATTGGCAGGAATGATTGTTCGGTAGCGGATTAACGCATTACTTCAGTCCATCAGGTCAACAAATCGCAACGCAAGTCCTCTGACTCAGAATCACGAATTCGCTATTACGACCGCGGGCTCACTCAAATTCTCTAACATTCGATTAATCACTATAGCTAATTTTCCTCTTACCTTAGCCTTTCAACCGCTAAATAGCCCTACTAATCATACGAGTAGTGCACTGTTGCAAGTACAAAATTATTTACCAATGCAGCCAACTTCGCGCTCCGGCTGAGTCGCGGAATAATTCAAACGAGCCGAAGTATAAGGGGTACTGGAACACAATCTTGGCGCGGACATGAAATTTGTACGCGTCATCTATGAAATCTAGCGTTGCATTTCATTAATTTGTGTGCTTATTTAGAAACATTTGGCTGCCTATAGGCGCTGCATTCGTGTTTCAACTACAGGATGAGGAGGAAGCAGGAATAGACGGAAAGACAGGGAGGTTAGCCAGCTCCCAAACCGGCTGGCTACCCTGTTTTGAACAACATCTGTGACTGATTCAAGTGAGCTAAGTGGACATGATTAGCCCTAGTTGGTCGGGACTTTTTGAGGCGTGCTCACCCAAAAAGAACTCAGACAGCCCTTATAGGGCTGTGCAATCTCTATATATTGAACATCATTTTGTGTTACGTGACAATTAGTTTATGTGTACCTGTGCGTTTCCGTGGGTCCATGTGGCTATGTGTTAGTGAGTGAGGACTCGGACACTTCTTTGAAAACGTGCGTGTATACAGTGCTTCTTACTTAGTATATGTTATCGTCCTGGTGGAATTGGGCCGTGATTGTGACAGTGTTCGTATCGTCTCTTGTTGAAATAAACGCGGAAAAGGGCTTTGTCTCTCAGTTTCCGCGTAACATATTTATGTTTTTTAAATTATTTGAATAACAGTACCAAAATATCAGGTCTTTGGTCTTTGGCGTCCCCTATACTTATAGAGCGATCAGCTTACTGTCCGTTGCCAACAAAGTGTTTAGTAAGGTAATCGCAAATAGAATCAGGAACACCTTAGACTTCTGTCAACCAAAGGACCAGGCAGCATTCCGTAAGGGCTACTCAACAATAGACCATATTCACACTATCAATCAGGTGATAGAGAAATGTGCGGAGTATAACCAACCCTTACATATAGCTTTCGTTGATTACGAAAAAGTATTTGATTCAGTCGAAACCTCAGCAGTCATGGAGGCGTTACGGAATCAGGGGGTAGACGAGCCATATCTAAAAATACTGAAAGATGCCTACAGCGGCTCTACAGCCACCGTAGTCCTCCATAAAGAAAGCAACAAAATCCCAATAAAGAAATGCGTCAGGTACGGAGATACGATCTCGCCAATGCTATTCACAGCGTGCTTACAGGAGGTATTCAGAGGCCTGGAGTGGGAAGAATTGGGGATAAGAGTTAATGGAGAATACCTTAGCAACTTGCGATTCGCTGATGATATTGCCTTGCTTAGTAACTCAGGGAACCAACTGCAATGCATGCTCACTGACCTGGATAGGCAAAGCAGAAGGGTGGGACTAAAAATTAATCTGCAGAAAACTAAAGTAATGTTTAACAGTCTCGGAAAGGAACAGCAGTTTACGATAGGTAGCGAAGCACTGGAAGGGGTAAGGGACTACATCTACTTAGGGCAGGTAGTGACCACGGATCCGGATCATGAGACTGAAATAACCAGAAGAATAAGAATGGGCTGGGGTGCGTTTGGCAGGCATTCTCAAATCATGAACAGCAGGTTGCCACTATCCCTCAAAAGGAAAGTGTATAACAGCTGTGTGTTACCAGTACTCACGTACGCGGCAGAAACCTGGAGACTTACGAAAAGGGTTCTGCTGAAATTGAGGACGACGCAACGAGCTATGGAAAGAAGAATGATGGGTGTGACGTTAAGGGATAAGAAAAGAGCTGATTGGGTGAGGGAACAATCGCGAGTAAATGACATCATAGTTGAAATCAAGAAAAAGAAATGGGGGTATGGGCAGGACATTTAATGAGGAGGGAGGATAACCGATGGTCATTAGGGGTTACGGACTGGATTCCAAGGGAAGGGAAGCGTAGCAGGGGGCGACAGAAAGTTAGGTGGGCGGATGAGATTAAGAAGTTTGCAGGCACAACATGGCCACAATTAGTGCATGACAGGGGTAGTTGGAGAAGTATGGGAGAGGCATTTGCCCTGCAGTGGGCGTAACCAGGCTGATGATGATGATCATGATGACGACGACGACGACGAGAAAGATATCATGTCTGGAGCTTGTGTGTAAGTCGTACTGTAAGCATTTTCCGGAGCAATTAATTTTTAAACGTTAATTTAGTTCGACGAGGCACTTGCGCTTGGCGGGCGGCCTAGAAGAATCAGGACGTATGCTGCACTTCCGCTCACGTGCGTCGCTTGTGGTGCTGGAGCTGGTGTAACGTCGCCTAACCTCAGCACCAGCTTCGTGGTAGATCCACTTTCACAGGGTGGAATGGAGCCAGATTTTCTTTTTTTCTTTTCGCTCCTTTCTCGTAAATATTGTGAAATTGCCGGCGATCAAACTTGCCAACATCTTCAGTCACAAATAATTAAAATCTAATCAATCAACCGATCAGTCCATTTTCTCGACTAAACGGCGACCTGACTATCTCACCATGACGTCACCATCACACTAGCGCAATCACTTTTTAGGCGCATTCTTGGTAGCCGAACTAGATTTCTGGAAGCCTTTGCTCGCGTACGGGCGCCCAATCTTCGGGGGTCACCTGATCGAGCGTGCGCTATGGGGCAGCAGAGCACATGTCTTTTGCTCAACCCCGGCTATCGTGTACTGGAAATATTCTAGGCCACTCTAGCGCGGCCGTGGCTGCGCATGTCTCTGCGAGCTGGTTCCTCATTTCATGTACATAAGCGGCGCCCATGCTGCGTCACGAGATGGCCGATGCCTTCGTGAGCGCTGTCTTCCCGCGCGCGTAGCGTCGGAGGCCACGTGACCCAAGTTTAGGAAACGCGCCGAAGTGAGTGGCATCGTCGCTCGCGTACATCCACTGAGACCTGCTCATATTTATCCGTGAGCGCATGACACCATACGTGTTTAGACAGTAAGCAAATGCTTAGTGCAGTTTATAAGGCCTCTTTAAACTCGAAGCCCTTACTTCTTGCATCGGTCTCCTACTTTGCTAATGCTCTCAATGGATTGCTTTTCGGGTGACACTGAGACATTTAAGACGGTTGCAATTACACGGACGCTCGAAGAGCGATCACGCCGCCGGCGGGCCGGGAGCTGTGTGTCACGTGATGTGCAGCGGGTTCAAGGGCAAGAGGTTAAGGCGAGAAGACGGGTCCCTTGTTCGACGAGAGCGTTACAGGGCCTCCAAGGACGCGAGCAAGACGCATTCCGTTTCGATCCAAAGATGACGCAAAACGGATCGACGCTTTGTACGAATCGGAAAGTCTTTGTACCTATTTTCTTTTTAGCCGAATCACGGCTCCAACTGCGAACTCAACGCATACATTCATAGCGGTGGACCTTTCGTGAACCGTCCCGAGCTTACCTGCCTCTAGCTCCGCGGCACGGCGCTGCTGTCAGTTGGTCAAGATGGCGGTTGTGCTTCAGACGTCCACGGCGTCTTGGGAAGCCAAGCGTGATTCTCGTTTTCAATGGAACAAGGGACGAACCCCCCTCGAAATCCACAGCAAAATGCAGCCCGCGTATGGGGAAAGGTGTCTCGCTTTGATAAGTGTGGGGTGGCGGTGTTGTGAGCTCTGGAAAGGCCGTGTAGACTTGCGTGACAATGAGAGCTCGGGGAGGCCGCGTGCGTCGCTGACTCACCACAGGGCCACATCAAATTTAGTGCTGCGATGGGACAAATGGTCTGAACCGGTGCGGGGACTATGTGGAAACAAATTGTAAAATACGTAGAACAGTACGTTATTTTTGTAATTACCTGTATATACCTTACTTTGGATAATAAAAAACCGCGGCAAAGGCTTTCTTATTCGCCTTCGCAACTGTCTGCTCAATAGGCTTCGAAAAGGCACCGCGGCCACATTCTGTTATCAGCTGCTGTAGCATTACCGTTGCGGGAACGCGCTATTGCATTCGGGCTGATAAGGTGTGCGCAAACATTGTGATGTATTACATCGCGGTGCTGCGTTTTTCATTAATGTATTGAAGCTCCTGTATCGTCTCATTGTTGCAACATAGCCAATTGCATATCTGAGTGCTTTTATGGGCGCTTGAACTTAAAAACCCGGCCGATCATTTAACGCAGAAGAAAAGAGTAGTGGTCGGTCTTTAAGCGAATTCGTACAATAGGGCTGGATCATGGTGAGTACAATATATCGGAAAGTTCCTCGATCAGGTTAAGTAAGCGGAACACACTTAACGATCTTCGTCGTGAATTAAAAGAAACAGATAAAAAAACTAGCACAATCATGAAGATCTGTTATCGATAAATCGACGTGGTTAGGTTAGGTTCAGGACACAATGTCTGCACAACCAGGAGCCGGCAAAAAACAAGACGAATGAGAACCGATGACGCAACCAGACGCGCTTAGTCAAATGATTAAAAAAACGCATCGTAATCGTAGCAGCGAAAGACCGCAATAAAGACCGTTATCGACAAATCGACGTTGTTACCTTAAGATGGGGACACGATGGCTGAACAAACAGGAACCGACAAAGCAGGAAACGAGCGGGGGTCACTGGTGCAACCATGCGTGCGGTTAGTAAGAGGACTTGAAAAAAGAAAATCCTGATTACCATGACAATCATGATAATTATCCCAACGGCGCCCCTTCAGTCGCTCCACGAGAGTATACGAGGACCGGCTTATTTACGTGGGAGGAAGAGCGATATTTCCCAAATGCAAGTTCCTTGTATAAAGGCTTGGTCGCAAGATGTCAAACGTGTGTAGAAAGAAGTTAGCAAATCAACTCTGTGGAGCCCCCCAACATGGAAGAAGTCTGTGAGCGTGAAATATTGTCATTCACCCGAATGCCCAGCAAGGCGCCTCATTGAAAACCCACATAGGTTTCTCAGAGAGATTCGCACTCGGAGATAAAAGAGCATGCCAGGAAAAAAAAAAGAAAAAAAAAACATTTTCTCCGACTGGGCCAGTTTCTTTCTGCGAGTCCTTGATGGGTTTCCTTTGTCGATTCCTGCAACTGTCCAGAGGATAAAAATATTTTTTTTTCTTTCAAGAGGGCTCTCGAGTGAACATGTCCCACTGAAAGACGCAACCTCCACTGTGCCAATAAAACCACAGTTCTGCTTTCTTACGTAACGATGTCTTTCTTTAAAGAGCTGCATGGAAAAAAAAGTTTTTAAAAGTTAACATTAAAAGCATAGGTAGCGGAGATGGGGGGTGCTGGGGTATGCGACATTTCGCGCACTTTAACGCTGCTGCTTCAAAGAAGCCGGTCCACATACGCAAACCTTTAGCGTCCCCGCGTTGCGAAAAGGCGCACTTTGCGTAACTGGCCAGCTCGTGAAATCGGCGGTGTCTGTCTGAAGCCGCGAAGCAAGCGAACGAAGAACGCGCCTGGAGGTGATGACAATCCCGCGTCGGGGAAAGCACGAAGGAGAGCGCTAAGCACGTGGATAAGTAACGCCACTTAGAGGAATGTGTAGGCAACCTTGAGCGACGTGGAGAAACGAGGCGTTGCGAAGGGCGAAGACATACGGAGGCGCGCTGGGTTGACCTCCTCCAGCAGTTGCTACAGGTTTTCCTCGCAATGCATAACTACCGGGTTCGTCTAGTGATAACAGCGCCCTCGCGCGCCATGCAATGTGTGCGCGAGTGAAAGCGTGCGACGGCGCGCCGGCGATGGCGGCTCAATCCCGCGTGCGCAAGGCGAGGAAGCGCGCCGTACTCCGTCGCGCGCATTACATAGGGGGAGGGGGGGGGGCGTTGTACTTAGGCGGCGCGCGGGCTTTGTCTTGAAAGCGACCTGCCTCGGGGCCATAGTCTAGGTGGGCCGACGGCTCGTAGATTTGTGTGCGCTGTGTTCTCACCGCTCAGTTTCCGTTGAAGCAAAAGACAGCGCGAAGGTCACTTCGCTCGCTGCTGCTGCCGCGTTTCCTTCCGCCAGCGTTCTGACAGCGAGTGTCGACGGTCATCGAGTGAGAAGTATTCATGTTTGCCTGTGCGTGCGTGACACCGTGCTAGGTAATTTAATAGTAAGCAAATATTTACAACGCGGCGTTCTACTCCGGCGGCCACTGCGTATACGCGTATTGCGCGCCGATGGACGCGCCACTGGCCTCCTGTCCCGCAGAACACACGGGAGAGGAGCCAGCCGCGCGCCGTAGTTTGTTGTGTCGTTGATAGAGCTTCTCTGTCTCATTCACGTTTTCAGAGGAAAATAGGCAACACCCTTCGCATGTGTGGGTTGGCCGAAGCTTCAAGGAATGTCGAAGAAGAATTGTTGCAGGGCGGGGGGCTCAAATACCAGCGAAAACGTGCCGGTGATACGGTTCTAATCATTCCCCGCAAAATATCATCAGCGGGAACAATGGTAGCAAAAATGTATCGTCGCTTCGGCGGGAAATTTCTTGTTCTCATCCTTTCCTTTGTCTCGTCAGTGCTTTTTTCCACTCGATCATAGACGCGTAAGCGACGAAGTTCGTCTCCAGTGCAGCATCCTGTTTAAAGGCATTTCGCTAAAGTTCAGAATGGCGTTTGACGTTAATATATTTTCCGCTTCTTTACCGCGTTGCGTATACCCAGGCATCACGACTCCACGAGCGCATTGCGTTGTATGTTAAAGCTACTGAAGTTTTCAAGAACTGAAATTGTGGTTTTATGCGGCCCGGTAAATCCTCGCACCAGCTGTCGCGCGCTTCATGTTTTTACATTTATTTTACGCGTGGCTTCGCACATGTTTAAATGTTGCTAGTTGCTCCATGCATACCTCTTGTTGACTCTTTTGAGCTGCGAGGTTGTCACCCTGCCTCGTTTGTAAATGGTATAAATCACGCTGTGTCTTATCGGAATGACACCAAGGAAGTGCTTCTTTAACAGATTCATTCTTTTCGCCTGAGGGCATCTTAGATATTGTTTTCTTTTGGGGACATGTGTTTAGAAAACAGGTAGTTCAGGGAGATAATTGCTAATAGTTGCTGCATATGGTAATTTTGTTCCATCTTTCGCTGAAAAGTTCGCGTCACGTTTGGGAAGTCATCACACCTCGATGTTGCTTGAGCAGACTTAACAAGCCGAGTGATTTGTTTGTTTCACAACGTAGTCCCTTCTTATATGTGAATTTTGTACTCAACTGAATTGCTTATTATGCTTACGTTGCAGAGGGCTAAACGCGGCCTTGCCGCCAGCGCTCATCTACTTTGACTGGCGTTGCTCTGCCTTAAAATTTATCATGTGGCCCCCTCTCCCTAGTAATAGGGAGAGAGTACTGAAAAAATAGTCAGACTTTAGCTTTGTGCGTTTCCAAGCAGCATCCTTGAAGAACTTAAAATTGCAAAAACTGCAGCGGCGACGGGAATTCATCGGCGTATGCAGCAGAATTGCATCGGCGGTACAGCACTAACACGCTATTTTATTAACCCGTGTGTTTGGTGACTTCATTCACTAGTGTGCACGTTTCCATCAATAAATTCGCAATTACTCTTCTTGATGCGACTGAGACCGCGCTTATTCGGCGACGTCACATGTATTCATCGGCAGAAAATCACAACAGCATATGCAGACATCGCACCGTGCGGATTTGTTTGATATATAAGTTAGCACTAACGACGGGTGGTTGTTATTGAGGTACGGAAGCAGCATTACGGCAAGGGTAGAATTTAAAGAAAACGATTGAGAGATCGCATTACTCAACAAAATTGATCGGCTAGCTAAAATGAGCTCCACTTCATGTAAATGGGGTTCATGGCGTTTGGCTGTGGGACGCACCTGGCAGGTACGTTGACCAAGTTGTTCCAAACACCGGTAACATCGTGTTCATACCCGCTCCCGCAGAGGTCAGCGTCTTCCCTACAGTTGTCACCGCAGAAGCAGCAGCCTGGCGCCCGAACAAAAGAGAAATCGCAGCCGCGAACCTCAGCCATCCTTGATGCAAAGGGTTGTCGTCTGCCATTGCTCCCGCGCATACTGCTGGAAGTGCCCGCTAGGTGGCTATCAGTGGCGCCTCTATAGGCGGTGCACGAGGCGCACAACACCGCCGCGAAAGCTCTGTCTTGAAAACGATCTGTGATGCGGACAGTGTAGGAGTCTAGGCGCACAGAGGGCTGATATCGTTGCCTGCGCCATACCAGGCATACGCTTGCGCGTCTCCCGCGGCGACGAAGTGAAACACCACTGTAACTTTTTTTTTCTTGTGTAACTTCTTCAACAGGTAATCACAAAACCAAAACATGATGAATTCTCACTGTATAATTGCCGGGACGGTCCACTATTAGCAAGAAGAATCCGGTAATTTACGTCTTCTGTGCCTTCAACTTTCCATCCTTTGTTTTCTAGGCAGCTGTTTAAATGTGCTGCCTTCATGGTAAACAGACCCCTTCCCATTGTCAGCATTGAAATACTTTCCTTTGCACCAGCGTTTCTTTTAAGAATTCCTTAAAGGGCGAACAACGACGTATTTCATACGCGTAATTGCCATCCGCGTGCGCGAACAAAACCACGAGTTTTGCTTAAGCCTTAGTCTTTAAACAATAAACTTTTTTTTGAAATAATACTGGCTGGGTGGCTTGCTGTGCGGGATTTCACCAAGATAAACCCTCCGCTAGCCTTTCCCGCCATCTTGGAAGAAAACACTGCCGAAGAAAAGTACACAGCAGGCCTTTGGTAGCTGGCCTCATATTCTGCGCTGTGTCGTCTTCTTGAGCCGGGCAGCGTTACTTTTATTGCGTGCGCCGTAAGCATGTGCTGACTTTATTGCGACGCTTTTTTTTTTTTGTTAAATCCCCGAAATTTCGCGGTAGGCAGGGATAGCGAAGTTCCTGTCTCGCGACCGTATTGTGCATCATCAACAATATATATATATATATATATATATATATATATATATATATATATATATATATATATATATATATATATATATATATATTGCTCAGATGCACACGTACAAAGTGTGTGCAGTCCACCTATAATGCTATCACGCTAGAAAATTGAAGTGTCCAGGTGGCGGGATCGAATCTATGACTGGCACTACAACAGCCACATGCTCCAACCACCGCACCCGTAGGTCTCTCGAGCCAAAGCGAGCTTGCTCTTGGAACAGATTTGCGCGTGCTGCGCATCATAAATTTAGCACGAGCAAAAGCACGAGCAAAGGCACCCGCGGACGCGGCAGGTTTCATTCAGCCACAGGCTCGGCAATGAAACGCGCGAGTAATTGATGGAACGGTTTTAGTCAACCTCATCGTTGTCTTTCGCACGCGTTACTGCCTCAAGCGGCAAGTTGTTCAATTAATGTATTTCTTTTCCCACATGCAGTCCTCTCCTCCTCCTCACTCTCCCTGTACTTTGTAAAGATTTTTTTTGTTTCATTTGCAATGCTCTAGAAAACAATACGAACGTCGAAATTGGAGGACAATTGAACGTCGAAATTGGAGGACAATTAAATTAGGTTAGTCATTGCCACTGAGAATAACTGAGATGACCGTGTTCGAATAGAACAATTCTGAATTCTGTTTCAAGTAAGAAAAAATAAAGGGGGGAAAAACGAAGTTTATACAATAGTTTAAATTTGAAGTTAGTTCAAATAGATCAAATTTGGAGCGATGGATGAATCTCTCTACCAGCCGCACCGCGTAGACATATAATCGGCAAAATTCTTTAAAGCGAAGCTTTGTTTGCGGACCTTCCTGGACTTTCCTGACCGTGGCTGCTGGGTTGTCCTGGGTTCTGCTGCTGTCTTGCCAATAGCTCAAACTAATATAACCAAAAAAAAAAAGGGGCGGCGGTAATTGCGTGCGCGATGGTGGGATCGAACATCGGCCCGGCACAGTAGTCTCATATTCTAACCACCAGATACAAATCTTCTTTTTCCCCTTCCACTTTGCCGGATTTCAGCAACTCGAGAAGTGAATACCATATACAAAAAAAAAAATGAGAAGTTGTGGTGCGAATGGAGGCTTTAGGAACTTCCCGTTGGTCATGACCGTCGGGGCATAATCGCATCTATACGCTTCTGTCGCGCCAACGCGAAATAGGTCCTTCGCGGGACCGCCGCTAGTGTCACCGTGGCAACGGTGTGGGCGCACCCGAGCAGATTGGCACGGGGCTGCGTTTGGACGGCTCGTAAGGCGAATGAAGCGTGTGTCTGGGCGGGGGCCTTCGATACGACCTTGCCCTGAAATTGCAATAAAGCAGGAACTAACAGAGGTTTCGGCACTACTTATGCATTTAAACAAAGCTTTGCTATGAGGACATTCCAACAAGGCGCGTTGAATGTGCCGTAATCTTTTTAAAATTAAATTCAGCACGACAAAAAAAAATGGTTTGTACCACCGGTCACCATAGGGGCGGCCGGCCCGCAGCTATAGCTGCGACGGGGTCATCTGTCTTGAAACCGACAGGAAAGGACGCGGTCACCGAATAGAGAAAAGAACACCAGTAAGCTGCAGGCTTAAGCGACTACAAGGTGTCGGAAAATGGTCATCTTCAGATACCGATAAACAAAAGCTAAGTTTATCAGGGAAGAAACAAACAAAGCTGTAAGCAGGCGTGTGTGTGTGTGTGTGTGTGTGTGTGTGTGTGTGTGTGTGTGTGTGTGTGTGTGTGTGTGTGTGTGTGTGTGTGTGTGTGTGTGTGTGTGAGAGAGAGAGAGAGAGACAGAGAGAGAGAGAGAGAGAGAGAGAGAGAGAGATTCGTGCGTCTCCTCGCAGCACTCCGGGGATGCACTCCCTGCCCCTATTGTCTCATCTCATCTGTTTTCGTTGTCGCCCTCCTGATTAATGTTTCTCGGATAAGGGTACCTGAGGTTCGAAGCACACCCAACACCCGGCGAGAGTCGGACGGCCAAAGGCAGCCATTTTAGTGGCTCCTCTTGCTGATGGAGAGGTTTATCTTCGTACGTATAGTCAACCGCAAAAGTTTACGGGACGCAAGATCTTCCAAGAAGCTTAATTCTCGCAAAACGTGGTCACACAGCCTCAATTTAATTTTTTTTTAAATATGGGGTTTTACGTGCAAAACCACTTTCTGATTATGAGGCAGGCCGTAGTGGAGGATTCCGGAAATTTCGACCACCTGGGGTTCTTTAACGTGCACCTAAATCTAAGTAACCGGGCGTTTTCGCATTTCGCTCCCATCTAAATGCGGCCGCCGTGGCCGGGATTCGATCCCGCGACCTAGTGCTCAGCAGCGTAACACCATAGCCACTGAGCAACCACGGCGGGTAGCCTCGAATTAAATGTTCCAGCATGTAGTAGCATTCGCCACCTAACAGAGTGATTCATTAAATACGAAGCGTCATGCCTCAACAGTACAGGAATTCACATTCGAAGGGGAAACCGCATCCCTAAACTTTTGCTGTTGACTGTACAACTACCTACTATAGCCTTCGGAGCACAACTGGAGGGGGTACACCCGCCGCTTGGGCGCTTTCGCTATGGCGTCCTGCTGCCTAGCCCGGTATCACATGTTTGATTACACCTATTATGGGGCGGAGCATACAATGATGCTTACGACTTAAATGTAGCAGCACGCTAAGTAACCACACGTAGTCAACAATTATCTGAACCACTGCGCTGCGTAATTTCCCATAGCGGCGTCACATTGACAACAGATAGGCAGGTTGACGAAAGCTGGTAGAGTGGACGCGCAAGTTGCCTGACTATTGGAAGTCCCGTGGTACCAGTGTAGCATACTTTTCAGGCTATATATGAACGTATGCATTGCCCTCTGACGAGTTCAAAAGAAGAAATGCACAGATATTGTTGACATACTTTTCGGCGATATCCGCGCATTATGTGTGATATATGCGCATGTGTACCTGTGCACGCATCTGTGTGTGTGTGTGTTGTGTGCGTGCGTGTGCGTGTGTGTGTTGCGTATGGTCACTGTTGATTCTGTCCGCATCATTTTTTCTAATCGCAAGCTTACGTCGCAACCTCTGTTCATTCCTGAAAACCTTGACGAGAAGCGCAAAAATCATGGATGTAGATGCGTGATAGTTGTTAAGCAGGTTGATAGTTTATTTCCCTGCTTACCACTCGACTAAAGCAATATTCAGAAATATAAGGCGATTATCCTATTTGTATAGCCCTGCAGTAACGACGACGGTTTTCCTAAGTCGACTCACATCTTTCGTAACAAGAGCATGGTTGTGAGAATAGAAACATCTGAAGCCGACATATCGACAGCAAGGCACCATCACTGCGGGACACGATCATCTTAAATGCTCACTCGCGCCTTAATATGATGGAGCTGTCTTCTCAAAAAGTCGCCGGCGTGACAAAAACAAGATAGGACTGTCAACATCCTCAACGTGTTCGATTTGTCACGATCGTCCGGGCGTGAACCATAATTTATTTGACGGCCCAGAAGACTCTACTGCCCAGACTCTATCTGAAGGGTTGAAACGTAAAGCGGCTCCGTGAGCGACCACGTAAAATAGCGTTCCCGCAGGGACATTGCAACGAGGATGTTTCGTTTCGTGTTGAAGCTTCTTAGAGTGATAGCTTTGCCGAGTGAGTGGCGACGTCGCGCAGTACCAGCTAAAGGACGCCGCTTGACGTATTGTGAGTGAACTAGATGGAGCAGACGCACCTCACCTTTCCTCCAGTTAGCCGCCTTCTTCAATTCCTCTTATCTGCGTTAGTGATAAGTTGAAAATTGAAGACAAGACACGACACATGTCCCCCCTTCGCATTTGCCCACACGAATTAAAATTAGACACTGTGGCCCAGCAATATTGCCGGCATGCCTGTACATCCCTCAATGATGATGATGATGACGACGACGAGGATGAGGATGATGATGGTGACAATGATCTCAGAGAATGGCACATACAACCAACGGGGGATTGGCCAGGTCGTCATACCAAGCATGATTTTTCGTCTTCCTCTGTTCCGCGACGCGCACAACATTACTTTCGACTGCTACAGCCAGAGAGCTTTTTTTTTTTTTTTTTTTACCATGTCGTAAGAAACTCTGGGGCTATAGCATCGCTTGTTGTGGCCTCCGAGATGCTTGGATAGCCGACAACAGGTCTCAGGGTCTGCGTATTCCGCAAGACGTTGCACAAATTCTCTAGCGCGAATATAGTGGGACAGCTACGGAGTTACCGCGTCATGCTCCCAACCGGACATTGAAGCAGTGACGTGATTTCTATTTGAATGTGGAGTGGCTTTCTTCTGCCGACCTGTTTTGCATCGCCATACGGTGACGGCGAAGCTGAGGTGAAGGTGGAGAGGGAGACAATACGCGACACGAAGGCGGTGCAACGAAAAGAACCGACTTGCAACGCCACCCAAATTTCGGGTTTTTAAGTGGTGTAGAGACTACAAGTTGTTGGCCAGGCAAAACCTGCATGTAGCTAAAATGCACAATCATCATCACGGCCATCGGTCGGCTGTCAAAGTAAAAAAAAAAATGAAAGAGGGGAGTGAGAGGGGGGGGGGGCAAAGAAAGATGGGGTTTGTGTCATGCGAGCGCGAACGTACGTTTTTAAGGTCCCTGCTAGTGAAAAACAACAGTGTTACCGCATTTCACGCTGCTTTTTCGTTATACTCACGATCTAGTTCAATGCTTCTAAATAACGACACCAGGGGCTTTAGCAAGGAAGGCGCCAATTTGGGACCACGGTACAGACAGGACCAACGATACGCAGACTTTCGCCGTTATGTTGCGCTATCCCAGCGAAGACCTGCCTTCTATTTCTCGGTCACAGACTGCGGCTTGTCGAAACACGCTTCCCCGGCGATCTCCGATGCGCACCGCCTCCGCGATCGAGATTAATGGTTTATTCGCGAAGTCGCGACGCGTTTATTCCTGGCTCAAATATTTTTCATCGTTTACGCGACCGTTCGACGGTTCTCGGCGCGAGAAATTGCCGCGAAGGTGCGAGAATCATTAATAAGCGTTTACGGGCGCGGGGGAGCTTTATTTGAAAGCGGATCGAGGAGTTTTGAAATTTTTTGACCTGAATACAGCATGACACCGGAAAGAGTGACGCCGAGCGACTGAGCGTATTGTCTGCAAATGAGAGAACTGTCGTCAAAGGAAAAAAAAAAAGAAGCTTTTTTTTTTGACTAATGATTGGAGTGCAACTTCCAAGCATACTAATTGCAAATGAGTCCTGTCTGAAACGAACGGATCGGAAGATGAAAATAGAGTGTCAGCGGTTTTTGCACGTGGTAGGGTTTAAGATGAAAAATTGGGGCTGCTCGCGATGAAGGCGATACGCTGGCTTAAAGTGAACATGGACACAAATTCGGCGATTTAGAATGCACGGAAGAAATGATATCGCAAATTGCTAATGCTAATCAACGAAGCTTCTTCTCTTTTTCGGGGGTGGGGGGGGGGGGGGGACTTTAGCAGCATGTAAGAACGACGGTACGTAAACTGCCTCAAAGTGCACACAGAGGACACGAAATTTTTGCGGGAAGGTAAACAGACAACGCTCAAACTACGTGAAATCAATTTTCACTGCGATTACTTCCGAATCTCGTGCGAGATATCTTGGTGCCCACCACGGAATTGGAATCACTACACGGTTTTCAACTATGGCTCCTGTAATAAAAGGTGTAGCCTCCAGGAGCTCGGTGTGATGCGTAGTAAAGACCTTTCACAGCCTCAAAAGTAAGGGTGTAAGAGGACAAACGAGCTCTCTTAAGGGTACAAATATTCAAAGGTTATAAAGAAACAAATTACTGTACACGTCAGCGAAATCCACCTATACAACTGCGATGAGAGAAGCTATAGTTGAAAACTCTACTTATCCTGACCCACCCGGTGAGCACCAAAATATCTTATGCAAGAATTTGGAAGTGATAGCCATGTAACTTTTATTTCTTGCTGTTTATGTGTCGTCTGTTCACTGTTTCACGTAGCCTTCGTGTCGTTCTCTTTACACCTCACGAAACTCGGCAAAAGAAAGAACGCTATTTTAATTTATTGACATCGACGATTCAGTTTTGTGCCCGTTAAGCGTAAATGTGTTAGGCATAAGATTGTGTATTGTATTCATTGCTTTGGCATACTCATTGTTTCATTATTGTTTTTGTTCAAGTTGAGTGCGATATTACGTATAGGTTGTCCCCACCCACTTATATAATCGTTTTGCAGAGCTCCTTGTGTTTTGGTTGCAGAGCTCCTTGTATTTCTGCTTCCACTTTGTGTGGACAGCGTACAAAGATTCACGAGTGTTTTCCTTTACTAAGGCGAAAGCCTGAAGTGGCTCGTTGTAATGGCTCATACCTTCCCCCCCCCCTCAATAAAAAAGGAAAAAAATCGGCGTCTAGTCCAGTGAGACAAAAAATATCAACAACAGGAATGGTTCATATACCCGTAAGCAAGCAAAGATGCAATGGCTGAATATGAATGAAGAAAGAAAAAGAAAAAAAGAACGAACGAAAAAGAAAGAAAGAACCTTTGGGTAGTGCATTAGATGATCGTATGTGTCGTTAAGGAAGTGAACCTACAGTGCCATACATTTATTTTGCACTGCGGCTCGTTATGTCTCGCAAGAAGTGTGATCCCTGCAACCGTGTAACTTATTGCACTACCACGTGTGCAGGAGGCTTTGTTTCGCCTTCGTGTGTTACAGGAATGTAGCATGCGGCCGAACTTTTTCTTCGCTAGCTGTATGTTACGATGCATATCTATCAGGAATATTTTTTAAAAAGAATACTGCAAGTGCTGCATCTAGCCTTGCTTTTATCTGATAATGTGACACCTTAGTCGTAAAGTTTGTAACAGAAGTGCCACTCGCTGCATTCTTGGCAACTCCATATTGTCTGGGGTGAGGCTTTCTTCAAACCACTCCCGTTGCTTTTTTTTCCTAACCTCCTCCATTCTTTACGCAAACAATAAAGAAGAAGAAAAAAGAAGGTAACGTGATTACAAACACCTTGTCCACAGTTTCACGCGTAATAAACAACCATTCGAGCTGATCGAACAGCCCCCTACGGCGATCAACCGAGCCGAGACCGCAACCTAAACCACGCACTCAACTCATGACAGCGCATACTATCAGCGCATGTTTTTGTTTTTGGTTTGGGGAAGAGGGGGGAGGGAACTCGGGGAATTGCGCGAACGGTGCGCAAACCTCGACGAGCTACGCGCAGAGTCTACCGCCGGCGACGAACAAAGGCTCGGGTTAGACTACGCGTTAGCGCACCAATCAAGCGACGGTTAACCGAACGAAGTGTGCGCCTACGGCAACGTCGTGAACTGCCCCTTTGTAGCAAAACGTGAACGTGAATTAATGCAAACGTGAATTAATGGAACTATACAGAACGGCAGACGGGGACCACGGTTCTGGTTACGTAGTAGAACTCATGCTGGTCCCCGAAGTGCGCAGAACAACTCCAAAGGTGTCGTAGGGTCGCCGAGCAGACGAAGGAAAAAAAATAAATAAAGAGACAAAAAACATTGGTTGTCTTTAAACTAGACCTGCACACGCTACGGAAATAAGCAGCGAACTGAAATTACAATTGTCTTGTTCGAGAACGTACTTAGTTGTAATGGCCAAGTAATTCTCCACCGAAGTAGCCACTCAAATGATGACAAGTAACCGATTACTTCACATTTACTTTCCTACCAACTACTAGCGACCTTCAACGAATACAGTAAAAAGAACCAGCTGGCCTAGATATTTCAGTGTGTCCTCGGCCGACATTAGCACGTTGTTCCCCCCTTCCCCCATAAAAAAAAAGAAAATTTACTTTTTTAACAATTTCGTTGGCTGTATTCCCTCGTTTTTCTTGCGAAGACATCAGCAACGACGCTGAAAGCTCGTTCAATGTGCGCGACGGAGTGGAGGTAGGACTGTGTTGTAACGCACCAACACTTTGCTCACAAGATTGTGGTTAACTCACCGCCGCGATGCTCACGTGTGGGTTTTCTGTGAAAAAGCCGCGCATTGTTGCTGCTAGCGATTGGTGAAGGTGTTCTTGGCAGGGCCAGTGAAAAGCTGCAAGAAATCATGATTAGATTACCATCTCGCATTTGCGCCCGAAGTGACCATCGCTATCGAGCCAATGAAGCACCGGCTGATTTCGTGGTCCAGTATCTAAAGCCGTTACAGTTAAGGCGAGGAAAGAGATATTGAATGCCCCGATTTGTCTGTTTGATCCCGCGCATCTGTGATGAGACGGAGAAAGAGGTGGGGATAGCAAACAGAGGAAAGGCAGGGAGGTCAACCAGACGAACGTCCGGTTTGCTACGCTGTATACACTGGTGATGCTGCACGCCATTCATCACCGTGGACGTGTCGCCGCAACTCCCGCCAAATTCAAGCGCTCAAAGCTTACCCCGCCTGTTACAGGTTGTCACGTCAATAAAGTAACTGCTTGCGGGTAATTCGCTAAACTAAAAAAGAAGGTAATAAATGATGTGATCGTTACCAAGAAAAAGGTAATCGGCAAATTATAAAAGAAATTCACACAATGTAACTGTTTACAAGCATTTATCTGCCTACGATTCGCTACGTGCAAGTTTGCCATAAAGTGATGAAGACGAAAGTAAAATAGGCGAAGACAAGCTACGAAGAAGGGCTTTACTGTAGAATTCCAGTTTCAGTCAGCTAGGCACATTTAAGCGAGTTATCCTTCGACGCTTAATTAAAATGGCAGTCAGCAATTGTCAGCCCCAGGAAGGCAGCCTGTACGGGTGAGGGCGACGACGTACCGACGGAGCAGCGAAGAGAACGGCAATAATTTTGGCACGACGACAATTAGGCACGGCACCAGAACTATACATTTACGACGACACAACGGAACAACGGCACAACGTCGCTGACGACGGAACGATGACGACGACATTTACTATGACGTGCGCAGCACAACTAACCACGGTACCAGGACAACACCAAGGACCACGCTTCAGAGATAGGAATTATTACACGATGGCGAAGACAGCCACAATGTGACAACGGCAGTACGACAACGACGACTACGACGTCGGCAGCACGGAAGCTACTGACTACGCTAGAACTATATTCACGACTACAACGACACGATCGCTTGGGACGCCTCGCGGAGAGGGAACATGGAGTGCAAAATGAAAAAGAAATAGTTTTAAGGCGAAAGCCTCAAGTGGCTCGTTGCAATGGGCCATACCAGAAAACAGCGGCGTCTAGTTCAGTGAGACGAAAAAGATCATCATCAGGAATGGCCCCCGTAAGCAAGCAAGGATGCAATGACTGAATATTAATGGAGAGAGAGAGAGAGAGAGAGAGAGAAAGAGAGAGAGAGAGAGAGAAAGAGAGAGAGAGAGAAAGAGAGAGAAAGAAAGAAAGAAAGAAGGAAGGAAAGAAAGAACCTCTAGGTAGTGCATTAGGCGCTCGCATATGTCATTGAGGAGATCGGCCTACAGCGCCGTACGTTTACTCCACCCTTCGGCTCGTTATGTCTTGCAAGAAGGCTGGTCCCTCCGCTCGTATAACTTAATGCCCTACCACGTGTGCAGCAGGCTTTCGCCTTCACGTGTTAGAGGAGTGCAACCTGCAGCCGAACCTTTTTTTTTCTTTTCGGGCGGCTTCTGCCAAGCACATACGTTGACGATGGTGAACACGATTATAAAAGTGATGACAGACTCCATGATAGACGGGGGCGACACTAAAGGAAAAATATTAGGTCAAGCTAGATCATCATTGCTAATTAGTATGAATCGGGATGGCGCCACTCATCTATGACTATGTGACGTCAGCACTGGCTGATTCACACACTGACAGAGGCAGATGAGATGGCGGCATGACTCGACCGTTTTGGCGTGGGCGATTCAAACTGAGGAGCTACAACGGGACATTAGGCGGCAATTTCCTGCGATAACAACGCAAAATATTGGCACAGAGACAAGCGATAGTAGAACTTCAAGTTCAATAATGTATCGACTCTGTTCGGCCTAATATGTTTCTTTAATGCCGCTCTGAAGCAAATCGTAGTTTCTGCAAAAGTAAGACTGCCATATATGGTTCAGCCACGTAACTGACACTCATCTCTGCGAAAACGAAATGAAGAAGAACAATGTGCGCTTTAATATCCTAATGGTCGCCGGGAAAAGGGCCCCTGCCGATGTTTGGCTCGAGGGGAACGTTTCGCTCGTCGCCGCCATCGCTGGAAAGCACACACGATACGCGTAGCAATCAGTCGAGCGCGCTGTTTTCTTTTTCTCCTCTTCGTTCATGCGTCCGGAGACACACGTCGATACCGAACTGTCTCAGCCTCACAACGCCCCTGTTCCTACATGGACCATAAAAACGAGACCACACGACCTGCCACGTACGTGCGACGCAAAACAGCAGCGTCTGCTCGGATGGGCCGATCGCACGACGCCGCCACCATCTATAATAGGAGATCGCTGTCGGCTATGCCAAATATAAGTCCGTCTGAGCAGGCACCCTATAGAACACGAAGAAATGGGGGCGCGCGAGATTCGTGCGATTCCACATTTCTTTGTGTGCTCAAGCACCTATCTTGCAGTTCGTTCGCTTACTTTCGTTCTCCCTTCGGATCTTGTTATTATCCTGTTGGAAGAGAAGTTGGGCATGCGCGCAACAACGCAAGAAAAGTCTGTAACCGTGCCTGCACACCTAAAATCCTTCTAACATGAATCCCTACCAACTATGTCAACTTTATGTCATTTTAAGTAGTTATTGTCGAACCTTCTTTGTCCTTAAGTGTGCCGTAATTGTAATTTTATTCTTATACTACGCATGTACAGGGCCGCCAACGCTAAGAGCAATCACGTCAGCATTAAAGTGCTCAAGAAGTTTTATTTTCACATGAAAAGCACCAGACAGTTATTTCGTCATTAGGCACCCTCATTAAGCGCCGTGTAAGGCCAATTTACACCTTGAGGTAGAAGAAAAGCTTAGCGTAAACTGTTCTAAACTCTAATGATATTTTTCCACCTCACAGTGGGCGTCCCTTTTCCTAGAGAGTATGTTACCTCCAACGGCATTCTTTTACTGTTGACTGATAAGGAGTGGTTTTAGATCGGTACCAATTCGGACTGGCCAATTCAAATCGAAGTAAAACGGATAAGTGCTTTCAATCAACAACGGCTGAACCGATTTGGATTCGATTTGTTGCATTTAGGAGAGAAAGTTAGGTTGTACCGAACATAGCAAAATATGGTTTCAGGCTTAAGACATCGTACAAAAATTAAAAAGAAAGAAACAGAAATTTGAACCACGAAGCTTTCACTTCCGTAACTCGGCACTAAAACACACTCTCGCATTTATTGTAGAGGTTGACTGCTAAACCTGATTTCTCGTTCTCTGGCAAGACTTCTACCTAGAAAGACTAAGCGAACTGCAAGAAATAATCTAAGTATCTCTAAGCGACGGCAAACAACATTACCTTGGTTGTGTCCAGCTCCGTGACATAAAAACATGATTTGAAAGTAGCAAACTGGACTCGGTCTTGCTAACCTCCCTGCCTTTCCTTCTTGCCTTCTCTCTCTCTCTCTTAATGTTTGCCTAAGGTTACTTGGAACACCCTGTAAATAATTTCTGACAATGCTCTGTAGGTCTGGTACGCACGTGGCTCAGAATGAAAGAGCACACTTACGAAGGTAAAAAAATCATATTTACATGCTTTCGTTCCGGCTATGGCATGGCCGAAGCGAAATAGAACAACGATTTTCGCGAACGATTACTTCGTGGCGAACCAAAAACATTACTTCCTTCCATAAGTGATCGCTGACAGTTCCCGAAAAAATTGCTGACGAGGTGGCTTAGTCGAAGCGACGCGCCAAATTACTCACTGCGATGGCCAAACATGCCAAACATCATCAGGACGACGACGACGACGACGACGATAAAAGTGCTTCCATTGCACTTAATGCGTCATTCGTTTTCCACGCTGTGTACGAATCACGAATTCTCTTGTTCGGAGTGCGAAATAAGAGATTCGTTCCAATTTTGCACACCTGGATAAGCCCGCAACTAAGACATCATCAAGTCACCGCTACATTACTAAAAGAAAAGAAATCTGGTTTTTCATTCAACAAAGGCAGTTCACGCATTGGTTATATGCATGTATCTCTTTTATTTAAATAATCAAAACGTTATCCCAACAAAAATTTAACGTTAGTCACCATCTCAATAGAAAGCAGGCAAAAAAGAAGGGGGGAGCGGACTTAGATTCCGAGAGATTCTGCTAAAAAATACTCAAGTAATCCTGCCATCACCTTGGAGGTGGAAATGACGTGGAAGACATAACTTATAATGTTAGCACTCATACTGCTGCTATGAACGGAAATATTCTCACGATTTCTTCACAATTGCTTTTCCAGGAGAGTATAACCACAGCAAGGTTAGTTCGGGTGTTGACCTAGGAAACGCATCCTGACAAAACGTAAAAAGCTCTCTCGAGTGGAAAGACACGCTGCGAGAGGTCCTCTTTGCAGGTTTCCTGCACAACGCGAAAATTACGAGTGTGTTAGGAAAATTAATTAAATTCTGCGCTTTTACATATCACAACCACGATATGATTATGGGGCACGCCGTAGTGGGGGACTCTGGAATAGTTATGACGACCTGGGGTTCTCTAAACTGCGCCCAATGTGCAGCACAAACGCGTGTTTTGTTTTTGTTTTTTGGTGTATAACACGCGGCTCGGTCGGTCGGTCGGTCGGTCGGTCGGTCGGTCGGTAACAACGTTATTGATAGTCCTGCAGATATTTCACCAACGGGGCCTTAGGTCTGCCACGTGGGGACGTCGAGGTGTTGCCACGCCGCCGCTTCGCGGGCCTATTGGACGCCCCAGAGTTGCTCGCCGAGGCCGGGGCTTGTTAAGAACGGCCCAGCTGAGGTGCAAGTGTTGCCAGCCAGTTGCGACGACGGCGGCGTCAACTTTCAAGAAACGCCACCGTTACGCTCTATCCTCGTCACCGTTGTGACTGAATGAGTTCGGCGGGCCCACTATTGTTACCGAACCCAACAACGCGGACCTGATCTGCCATGACTGGGGGAGTTGCCGCGGGAACGTCGCCGGAGGCCCTTTCCCACGCGCCGACCAAGACGCAAGGCAATGGCTACCAGGGCGCACTGCGAGTGTCCGCTCCGAGTTCTACGAAATCCGTGTGGTGTCGGTTTCGGACCGTGAACCTGTGTGCGTGTGCGTGTGTAAACCGTCCCGCGGAGAGGCGGCGTGTTTACGATGACTGGACGAACGTTTCCGCCACCTTGGAATCGGCGGAGGACCGAGTTTTTATAAACCGCTGTTGTGCGGATGCTCGATACACTTTTTTAAGCAGTCATGTTAGACTGAGACACTCTCTCAAGCAGTCGTGTTAGACTGACGTACTTTCTCTCGCAGTCATGCTAGACTGATGAACTGCATGTAAATACTGTATATAAACCCTTATCCCTCGTTCTCGATGAGAAGCAGTCCTTCCCTTCATCAACGTCCTCAGCGTGGATACGTTGGACGACGGCATGGGCCAGCTACCCTCCAATTCATACCCGACTCCAATCTTGACAACGGACCACGAGCGATGGGATTGAGCCCCCAATCCTGACAGGCTGCGCAAGGCCCACCGCGGCGGAAGGATTGCGGTGTTCGCACCGTGCGGGCTTTTGTTAACGTCCCAGACCATGTGAGTTAAAGTGGCTACATCTGTGTGGAAGACTTTGCGTATATTTGTCGGGTATGTACCGGGGTAGAGCGCCTGTGGTATTGTTCCGGGTTAGGGCACGAGAGCGTCTGCAGTTGTCTGAGGGCCGCCGGCTGCTTCTGTCCAGCTTGTCGCTGGGCGGAGGGAAGGTTCGGAAGGCCAGGCAGAGGGCCTCGGTAATTTCGTTGTAGCTGGTCAAGCAGTCTCTGGTGTTGTCCCACGGACGACGGTCACCGGCGCGGTTCGCGAGCTCGCCCGCCTTGGCGTGTGCCGTCTCGTTTCGGTTGCGACGTGTCTCCGATACTTCTCCCACGTGCGCGGGGAACCAAAAGATTCTAGTTTGAAAATCTACCTCCCGCTGGACTTGTCGATTGCTCAGGACTCGGGCCGCTCGTCGTGAGATCCATCCTTTGGCGAAGCTACCGACCGCTTGTCCCGAGCCGCAAAGAACAGTAGTGCACGTCGGATCCGCGAGGGCGAGTGCCACCGCCGCTTCTGCCGCTTCTGCCGCTTTTGCGCGCTCGCACGCTACACTGGCCGATATGCGCATTTCGCCTCTCGAATCTATGACTCCAACCGCGAATCACGAGCGTTCTGCGTATTCCGCGGCGTCAACGAACCGCGTCTCCGTTTCGTATCCGGGGATGTGTAGGAGAGCTCTGGCACTGGCCACTCCTCTTCCACTGGTTGTGTTCCGGATCGACGTCCCGTGGAATCGGGTCGACTCTTGGCATTTGTCTGATTGCGTCCGGAACGGCGAGTTTCTGGCCCTGTCGTGTGCGGTAACGGATGCCGTGACCTTCCGCGATCTGGCGTCCCGCTGTCGTGCCCGCTAGTCTTTCTAGTTGTGCGATGCGCCTCGGCGATTTCGCTAAGCGTGTTGCGAAGCCCGAGCTGGAGCAAGAGGTCCGTGCCGGTGGACTCGGGTAGACCCAGTGCGATCTTGTACACCCTGAGGATAAGGACGTTGCTCTTGGCTTCTTCTCCCTTGTACCAGTTGTGGAATGCCGCGACGTACCCAATGTGGCACACGACGAAAGAGTGTATGAATCGTTTGAGTCTCGCGTCCCTCATTCCGCTTCTTCTGCTAGTGACCCTTTTGAGGAATCTCATGGCGTTAGCCGTCTTGTGCTTTAGTTTAGTAATCGTTTCGCCATTCGCGCCGTTGGCCTCGATTATCATTCCGAGGACCCTTATTCTCTGGACTAACGGGATGGTTGCCCCTTTGCCCCATGGACGTAGCCTGATATCTTCGCATTCTCGCCTGGTCGTCGCCGCATTCCCACCACTCCCGGGGGTCCTGCCCCTTTGCGTGGGACAGCAGAGTAGCAGTTCCAACTTTTTCGGCGAACACCGTAACACCGCCCCCGCGAGGCGTTTCTTCATTGGTTCGATTGCTAGTTGCAGTGCCGTTTCGATGTGACCGTCACTGCCTTCGTGCACCCAGATGGTAATGTCGTCGACGTATATTAAGAAGCGCTTACTTCTAAAAATTTCGGTGGTGCGTACTATACAACAATCCGTCTTACTGTATGCGAAATTTAGCCTACTCAAGATAGCAGATACCGCACGGCTGCACTAACGATGAAGGCTAAAGTAAAAAGAACATCGGACGCGGCAGAGATACACGCTCGACAGAGTCTGCGCGCCATCTCTTGCAGAATGCAGCGTAAGTTACCACTAAGCCAAAATTCCATGCGAACCCTTATGTATCTCGTTGCAAAGTCTGTGCCTTTCTGTAAGACGTGCGTCTGATACAAATGTGTGTTTAATATATTCGTTTCTCAAAAAAAATTTCATTTTCTATGGGGGGGGGGGGGGGGGTGCGTCTTATGAAAGGGTGCGATTTATACACCGGAAAATACGTTAGCTGCGTTGTCCTCCAGGGAGTTTGTCATCCGGCCCCGCACACCGGCATGTTTAGGTGGTAACAGTCGAAATTTTAGTATCATCAACAGCGTTTGGCTTCCGGCCAGATAGAACGCGAAAGGGAACGCGCAAGTGAGCAAAACCAAACTCTTCTCCACTCATTCCCAGTCACAAAATAAAAAAGAAAGAAAAAAGATGTGGAACCACGAAATACACCAACCGAAAAAAAAAAGAAGAAGAATGTCTCGTGAAGAGGAACGTCTACTACACGTTCCCTAAGAATCAACTTGAATATCGATTGCGAATAAAGACTTGTTTATCCAGTATGCATATACACTCCTGGGATGATTCTTACGTTGCGAAAGGCAAAAGAATTTAACGACAGAAAGAAGCCCCAATGAATAATAGCTTGTTCTATTTTCTTTTCTGTTCTACTCGCGAGCAAAGAGAGGGAAACGAAAGAGCATGTTTCCATTGGTTCCGTGAGCCTTCGGTCCTATTTCTTTGAAGTGTCTTCGCGCTGTCTCCAAAGATCAAAGGAAGCGCATCGATCGGGACCAACGACAATTCGCTTAAAACCGTTCAGTTCAATATGCCTACAATGTTCGTGCGAGCGTCGTCGGCTAGAAAGCCTGAATATCCCTTCAGGCTTTATGCGAGCGTGAAAAATTATTTTATATACACACAGTTCTGTTCAGCACTTGCTTTCCGCAAAACGCTAAGATCCTCTACCAGCAAAGTGCTCTTTGAACGGATAGATGTCGCACTTTCTGCGTGCTCATTTTTTGCATGAGTTCGAAAAAGATTCGCACTGTTAGCATGCCTGGCTTTCCAATAACTTGTCCGCCGTACTACCGCCTTATAATCCCAATCATTTTTTCTTTTCGCTTTTCTTTTTAACGCAGCGACCCGATTCATAACAAGCATAATGTTACCCTGAATTCCGGGCATTATAATACTACCTATGTGCGCATAACGTACTCACTACGGCGCTCGCAACTTCGTTCGTATTATACCGCAGCAACACGATCACGTAGGCCGAAACACAATCGTGAATTACGTCTATTAGCAAAATTACGCGAGCATAACTACTAGTCAGAGCCTGAGCAGCACGTTGCGGCAACTATCACGCACAGCCCGCACGTGAAAGCCACCCCACTCGCTGACCGTGAGACCCTTTACTTTAACGTCTAAGGCTAACAACAGACGGCAAAGCGGCCAGCGGCCTTCTCAAGTCTCGTTCCAAGTTCTGACGAATCCAGGAATAGAGAAGAGAGCTTCGCAAAGATTTCATCGAAGTCGATGGGGGCTATACGTTGCCACCCAAGTGAAATGGCGGCTGAGCTGTGTTTGAAACTTGACAAGAAGGTCGCCTAAGCCCGGGAGGACCTAGCCATGCTTCTCGTGCACTTAATGCAAACTACGTCGTGTTAGTAATGCAAATTGGGCGTTTTGGCGTAGCTATCCATCTCCGACAGCACCACTAAAGACGGACAAGCAAGATCGAGTGATGCGGTGAAGTATACAAGCTGCTGTTCTCATCTAGTAAACTCGGCTGGTAGCCAGCACATGACTTGCGTTCTCTTTGCTCGCCACTGTCGTTACTGGTGCTGTTGAAGACGGTTACGTTGTGAACACAAACACAACGTGTTCAGATGCAGCTACAATATGCGCTTTCCATAAGTTTTTTTTTTTTTTTCACGTCGATGCAAGGTGGCTTCCAGAAGCCCAGGTGTATGTCATTACTTGAACTCGAAGCTGTCCTTTTAGCAGTCAACGTGGAATGTCTTCAATGCCGGCCGGAACTGGAGCACAACGTAGTTTTATTCGGGTGTCGTTTCCCGATTGCGTCCGAGATAAAACTGATAGAAGCGCATGGAGAACGGCTTCGAGATGAACTCACCTTCCTTGTCGACGAATTTTCGCGACGCCAACTGGATCACCGGCGACACCTGGTTGAAGGTTCGAATCCGGAGGGAAACAGACGCGATGACCGGACGCAACCGCAGGCGAAGCACCACTCCAGTTTTCCAAATGCGGCGACGATGCCTTTTCGTCAATTGGTCGCTGATTGATTGATTATTTCTTCTCGACAGGTGGCGTATGAAGCTTCAGGCTGCAAGGGAAAAAGCAGAGAGGTTCTTAAAAAAAGATCTTTTTAAGCCTCCTTGAGAAAAGAGGGGTGGAATTTAGAAGAACGAGTATAGAAGGAAGACAGCACGAAACAAACGGTCGGTAAGAACGAATAGTGATAGCAGATCATTGCACATTGAGTACCGGTAACGTTGGGAATAGGATAGAATTGAGACTCGGGAGAATTCTCACATACTGCCCGAAAGAGATTCAGTAGATTTCAGTAGATCGTACTATACGATCACAATGCGGGAGTTTCCCCGAGTCAATGCGGTAATGCTCTCCTCTACTATTTAGCATGTTAGACTTCTATCCGATTTTCTCTGCGTACGACCACATGACAGTAATTTTTTTAGGCACAGACACCTCAAGCACAAGAACAAAAAAAAAAACGAGCATAATAGAGGCTTTTGTTAAGGAATATTGCCCCGCGCAGCTTTACTTTTTACCGCAGTTTGTTTTCACTGCAGCAGTGCTGCTTATCAAGTTGTAGCTCTGCTTAAGACACACCTATGCGAAATTTCTGGAACGCTTCCGAGCATTCTATAGCGAAAGAGCATTGCCTATTGAGATTCTGTGCGCATCCCAAGCTGTGTTGTGCGTTCTCTAATCCACGCAAGCACCAGCAATTTCCCTTTTTTTTTTCATTTAATTTTTCTTTCTTCTGGTATGTTCACTGAGCGACGTAAAAGTAGAGGACCCACTTGACCCATGAGAGCCCTGTTACCGGTATGTCTGGGCACAAGTATGCCCAGCAGCGAGTTCCATTTTTGGACTGTTGCCTTTGGCAGTGTTTGGTTCCCTGTCACCACTGTAGAACGTGAAAACGTGCAACGAAAGGCTTTGCACCCAGAAACTGCACTTAGAGCATGCACGCCGGCATCCACGGAAGGAGATAAAAGCGGAATCCTAAATTAGGGTGCACTTCGCTCTACCGTTGCAGCCAGTACGCGTTCATAAGGTATATACCTGCCTGCATATGCACCCGCCGTGGTTGCTCAGTGGCTATGGTGTTGGGCTGCTGAGCACGAGGTCGCGGGATCGAATCCCGGCCACGGCGGCCGCATTTCGATGGGGGCGAAATGCGAAAACACCTGTGTGCTTAGATTTAGGTGCACGTTAAAGAACCCCAGGTGGTCAAAATTTCCGGAGTCCTCCACTACGGCGTGCCTCATAATCAGAAAGTGGTTTTGGCACGTAAAACCCCAAATATTATTATTATTGCCTACATTGCGTATTCAATCGAGCCCGCTGTCCAAGTATGTTGGCCCTTCACGACGATAATCTCGTACTCGATGTGATTACCGTGTGTACCGGCATTCCACGGAAACACGAGTTAGGTCCGCAGTTTGTGTGCACCGTATGGTTTTTTTCTTCGGTATACCGGCGAGAACAAAGTTTAGTAACGACTGGCGGCGCGAGGAAGTCAACTTTTCGCCGATGACTTAACAAGAATGACGTATACGAACACAGCAAACCAAGCTTCGAGTACTTAGGTGCTGGTGATCCAAAAGGAATCAAAGTCACGTGCCTCAAGATGACGTCGTGTACGCCATTTTGTTGTCTCATTCAACAGTTTCCACTGCGGCTGACGGAGGTAAGCGGACCGAGATAAAGGGCAGCATTTCGCCGCGCTGGCTGTACAACAATATGGCGGCTTCGATGACGTCAGTCCATACACCACAGCATTTCACAATTCACTGGCGGGTGTTTCTATGCCCGTCCCTTCTTATTCGTGATTCTGAAATGATTCCTGAGCGGCGAAGGCAAATGAGGTCGAACAGAAATCAATCAGTCTTAAAAAACATCCCTCGAAATAAGCTTTCGATGTACACGGAAACCCAAAGCAGCACAGAGTTTCCTCAAGGGTTCAATGAACCAAGCGCCGACGACGAACAACCGCGAACAGATGGAACTTGCAATCCTTAGCCGGAACAGGAAAAGAAAAGAAAATAACTTGTTCGCACTAATAATGCGTGCGTACTGTTTTGAAGCTAGGAGAACGCAAAAATGAAACAGTAGAAAGAAGGCGAAAACAAAGATGAGATGAGACGTCAGTATGCGTACGCAAATCACTCTTTTGCAGCAGACGTAGTTGAAAGTTAATCTGAGCAGACTACGCGTAAAAATGCCGAAATACGGCAGCCTACGAGGAGAGTATAAATCAACGAACCAGATGGACAAAAAATAAGGATGCTCGCCGGGGGGCCTAAAGTTCAGCTGTCAGCGCAAGGAAAATATGCAAACCTAAATTCGCGGAACCAAGTAATGGCTTCTTCTATGTAACGTCATCTGCATGTCCTACGCTCTTCCAGTTTCACCCAGCCCCTCATCCAGTTTGTTTTATTTGTTCTGGTCCTTCCTGCGACCAAATCATAGTAATGTCGGTCCTATAAGTGTTTCAGAATGCAAGCCAACCCTTTTTTTGTTTTTCTGTGAAGAATGCCCCAATCATACGCCTTTTGAGTAGAACACGCGCCCTCTATTCACCTTTAAATGCAGCATACGAACCGCAGCAGATGTAAAACAACAAAGACTGACAAGTAGCAAATAATATTAAACCTATCGAATTTCTGGCGACTCTGCTGTTCCCGATGACTTCGATTGCTTCAAGAACTTGTCAGCATAAAGTTGGTAGAAGTAAGTACTCATACGGCCTCGTTTGAGCATGAAGAAAACTTTCAACGCAAGGTTCGAAGACCAACGAGCGAAACTTTTTTTGCGAGCATGATTTCCTTTTCGTAAAACTCGGAGTAAAGATTGTAATGTCAGAAAACGAGCACAAATACGTCAACGTTACAGAACATTCGGGAGAGCTGGAAGACGTGAGTATGAGAAATCTTTCCCGAGCAGAAATCATCACAGTAAAGGACGCAGCAAAAGCGCATATTCGTAGTTTGAACCTGCCGTCAAAAGGCGTTAAAAGCCGTCAAAAGCCGACAAAAGCTTGTCATCGTCCACAGGTTACTATATCTTTATGAATAAAGAAAAAGAAAACGACACGATTTTAGTCATCTTCCATGTCCTCCTACATTTATTTCCTTTAATTTTTATTGATTTGCATTATTAATGTAGTAACTTGCCCAGCTACTCACTTTCCTTAGAATAACGTATCCATAAAGGACCGGCAAGTTTGAGCCTGTAAACGAAATACTCTTTCAAAAACAGCCCGGCAGTGTCGACACATTGCGCACACTACTTCTCCACGGCACAAACCCACTGCTACAGACGGAAAATGCTACACAATATGGGCCATGCGACGGTGGGGGTTTAACCTTTCACAGTACATTGCGTAAGAGCCTACACCAACAAGTGACTTTCAACAGTGGGCTTGTTCGATTAATCGTCACAGACAGTCTCGCACTGGCTGATTCGGGCGCTTTCAGCCAATAACATGCGTTGAGTATGCACAGTCTCGGGCAGTCCGGGACAGTCCGGGACGACACATCGGAGATGCCCCGTGACGCACAAGAGTTGCTGAGAAAGGGGGGGGGGGGCACTTCTTTGAGCGCCGCTCGAATCCTGCACCGTTCAAGTTCCCTAGAACCCGGTCTACTGCCTGGCCACGGCCACGTTTAGATCGCGATACATCACAGAAGCCGCGCCCCAGTAAGCGTGTCTATAGCTTTACCTAGCCCAACACGTCAATACTTATGCGACAGAATTTACGTGCTGTGCGTCCCTCTTCGTCCGAAACTAGGTGGAACCTGTTTCCGGCGATTTGCGTTCCGGCGGCGAGCGACGAAGAGCAGTCGGCGGCAACCATGTTACTTTTATTTTTTGTCTCTCACTGAATGCAGTGCGCCGGCTTTCAGATGCACCGTGTATGGCGAATTACCCTCCCTCGAACTATACGCTCTCCGGGCGCACCAATGCAATTCACTCTACTAGGGCATTACCAACGTTTCACGTGAATGCGATGCATACTAGAGACGCGACGCGACGCATTTCTGTCGCATTCACCTAAACGCCCGCTGACCGGCGGCATAAACAAGTCAGCGCGAAACTGTTTTCCATCACGGAAAACGCAAACCATTTTGCGTTTTCTTTCCTTTTTCTTTATTCATACATTTCCCCGCTTGGGGAGAGAAGGCGCTACAGCAGGGGGGTTACAAGCCTGAAAGCTCGTTTCAGCAAACGCATTCACTGCGAGACGAAGCAGAAGTTACCTGTCCCTAGCAGCATAATATGCATGATCAATGCTTGAAGTAGTTTGGCAAGGCGTAGAAGACCAGGACTCGAGAAGAAGAACACAAACGACAGGACCGGCACCTGGGTTTGTGTTCTTCTTCTCGAGTCCTGGTCATCTGCGCCTTGCCAAACTACTTCAAGCATGAACCAACTAACCCAAGCAAGAGTTTTACATGACCAATGCACCGCAAAACAAACCGGCTACGTTGGTCCTACGTGCCGAACCAGCACTGGCCCTCACTCTGCAGTGCTGCCTGGGATGTCTCACGCTGCTCCAGGCAAAACACATGATCAATCACGCCCGTCTTGGACGTCAAAACTGGCGTTAGCCCGGAGTATACCACGACCCGCGTTGCTAAACTGATTACCACTCAAAAAGAGGAGGACTAGGAAAATACCTAGTGCCCGTAGGTACGTACTCATTTATATCACAGATTAACATTACCAGTAGTAAAGCCTGCGAAAAAATAAACCCGATTTTTAGTACAGTTACTCCGAAAGCAGCCTCGAAAGCGTGAGAACGGTGCTAGAAAATAAACGAAGCTATTCTTCCCACTTGATGTGGCATTCCAGGCGACTCAAATGACAACGTAGACTCGAACCACAATATTCACAACTTGCGTGTTCTTGCTTTGTTTAAATATGATTGCGTAGGGAGAGAAAATGAGTTCACGTAAGGAAAAGCAAAAGGCGGAACGCGAGAAATATTTCAGCTGCAAAGAAGCACGGGTTAAAAACCACACCTCTCATCTCTCTCGCTTCTTTTTTTTTTTTTGGAACACCAATTTCAACTCCTTTCTTTTCTTCCTTTCATTATTGCGCTGCTTTGTTCTTCCCTTCGACCACCGGTTTCCTTTCTTTTTTTTCTTTCTACGTACATTCTTTCTCTCTTACTTATTTGTTCCGAGAAACGACGACAACAGCGTCACAATTCGGCTTTGCCCTTGTCCACGGCGGAAGGAATTTTTCGAAACGACGTCGCCGACTGTGACGACGACGGCGTTCGTTTGGGACGCAAATGGAACTCCCCCGGCCGTGCCTGGCAAGTACACGTGCAGGCGTGGCGCAATCGGAAGACCCAGACAGCGCGGCGCTCCCCTAATGCGAGAGCCACGGCGAGTACGCTGCCTCGCGCAGCGCTAAAGCAAATGGGCCGAAGAGAGTCGTCTTCGCGTCGGCTGCGACTCCGTCCTTGGGCGTACGGTAAGAGGGGGCCACATTCGTCACGCCCTTGTTACGGAGGAGTGAAGCTAACCAGTCGCTGACGCAGAGCAGCAGCAAGCCAACTCTGACGAGAGTGAGGCAGGCGTTGCCGGTGGTAAAGGAAGAAAGCGTAAAACTTAAATGTGGTCGTGTGGATGGGGGAAAAAAGGATGTGTTTTCGAAATAGGTTACGAGACTGCAGGTAAGTGCATGCGTGTAATCATCGGCAAATACATACATACATACATACATACATACATACATACATACATACATACATACATACATACATACATACATACATACATACATACATACATACATACATACATACATACATACATACATACATACATACATACATACATACATACAAAAAGAATGTTTGCGACACAATACTTTATTACTTTGTACACAATAAAACACGAGAATAAGCAAGTGCATTGTAAGGTCTATATAGATCCATAGATCTGACGATCTATTCTGTTTCGCTCGTGTTTTATCCTGTATAAATTACCAAGGCAGGGCGGTGCAATATTTTTATCTGTTACTTTATTCGGTTCCGCATTTCGTATGGTTATAAAACACCCTTTTGTTTGATTATATTCAACATACGTTTTTGTTACGAACTTCTCTTGCGTTGCTCCTGCACTTTTTAGCAAAAGGTTCCAGAGCTACTTAAGTAGCTACAAAAAAAATGCATATTACGTTTATATGTTACGCTGTACTTGTGTTACAATGCCATGACGTGATGAATGCGTAGTGGCGCGACTATGGCCTCCAGAACCGGTGAAGAAGATGACGGCTTACGTGCAGGTACCGCGGGAATAGAGCACTGTTCTCATCGCGAACCATTACCAGTTCTCTCCCTCCCCCCCTCGCGGGTACGTGCCAAGAGGTGCACGAAGAAGCAGACGACGAAGCAGATCAAGAAGCAGACCAAGAAGATGAGCGGAACATGCCAACTCCCTCGACCTGAACGGCCGCGGTAGCTGCTACTCACGAGATCTCCCGGCACTAGGCCTGGCCGCACGACTGGCAGCCCGAGGTACTTTGCGTGTACTCGCGGGCAGCTTTCACGCTCGGAGAAATGCGTATAGCAGGTATCGAGCAACAGAAGCCTGCATCGGGCGTTTTTCATGTCGCTCAACGAGTTTCCCATTGACACATCTCGTGATCTTATGGTAATCTAGAAGTTGATTAATTAATTAAGGATAGCTATCTAATTAGGCGAAATGCAAGGGATACTTAGAGTATTTCCAAGCGACGGCAACCTTGGTTCGGCCCGTCTACGTGGCAGCTGCAAGTTACGTGAAACACCCTCTATGTAGGCACGTGTCAATGCCACCCTCATAATCACGTAAACGGCCGCACAGAAACACACAGACCGCAAAGTGCGAGTGTGTGTGTGTGTGTGTGGGGGGGGGGGGGGGAGTCTAAAGCAAGCTATCGGCTTTATATGCGAAATTTGATACTCTGGTGGAGCACATAGAGAGAGCGACAATGTGTTGATGATAACGAGCATGCGGGTTCACGTAATATCCGCTCTCCTATCCAACTACTCCTCGCAGGGTGAAGAAGAAAAAAGAACCCGATGGGTTACGATGAAACCATTGCGATGAAACAATAGCGGACGGTTTTACAAGTTTACAATCTTACCGCATGCCCGGAATACCTGTCGCGACGGCACTATATACAGCCCCTCTGAGCAAGCAACAGCAGCAGAAAAAGCGTGTTGGTCATGCAAAATTTACGATGAAGATATATTGCAACGCCCACTCTTTTAGCAATTTCGCCCGACGTCAGCTTTTTGGTTCGTCCAACAGTTCGCCCGAGAACACCACGCGGCTTTCGTGCAAACCACAGAGGGCGATTTCCGGCGCTGTCACTCGCCATCATCATCAAATTAACGCAAGCACCAATACGACTTTCATCAAGGCGACTTTCCTCTTCTATCTTCCGTATCCCCTCGGCGCGCTTCTCTTTCGCAACCGCCGTCATCGATTACGTGATTTCAACGGACGCGAACGAAAGCGACGGTCGGCCACTCCATACCTGGAGTTGTGACGCTCGGGAAGGGCTTATCCCCCCTGCCGCTGTTCCCTCTCTCCCTCGGCGGACTCTCGCAGGGGCGAGGCAAACGCAAATGGAGCAGCGCCGTTACAAGGCAGGATCAGGAGACGGCGCCGGGACTACGATGCGGCTGAGATAAAAACAATGCCCTCGGCCCGTGTGTGTGAGCTCGCTTACTCAAAGGGGGTGACCGTCGTTCCAGCAACGAGGAACGGCGCCTGAAGGGAGGGAAATAACGCCCTCCGGCACCGTCTTCCTTTCCTTCTTTTTTTTCTTTTTTGCAGTAAAGTGCTGTGTTGCACGGCAGTTTCAGCAAAGCGGCGGCGACGTTCTCTGTGACGTCAGATATGTTCTCTGTGACGTCACGTTCTCTGTGAGAATCCATGATATAGTGTATAAGCGCGACTGAACGGGGACGTAGAAAGAAACAGATACACAGAAACAGCGCCTCTCTGTGTATCTGTTTCTTTCTAGGTCATCGTTCAGTCGCGCTTATGCACTCTATCATGGATTCTAACCAACTAGCCCGCCAACGTGTTTTAACCGAGTCAGAGAATATGTACAGTCGAAGACACCCCAAGAATCGCACACAAGCTCCGCCCACAAAAGCGTAGTGTGCTTGCGTTTTCACGTCCGAAAAAAGAGCCGAATTAGGCTAAGCGCACAGCTTTGCTCTGCTAATGTAAATGCTAGGCTAACGGGAAAAAAACAAAAAAACTCCTTGTTTCGAGCTAAAATATATCCTTGTCTGAGCAATGGTAGGTTTGACAGGTTTGCCCTTAAAACCAGAGGCAGTAAAACATCTGTACGAAGGAGACAGCTCTTTTAAACGCAAAAAAAAAAAGAAAATAGGGAGAAGACCGCTTGAAGTGGCGGAAGTAAGCGAACCTAATTGGATGGCGCACATACGCAAATCACGCCTGAGTTTGGCAGCGCACATATAACTTTTTATTCTTGAAGAGCTGAAGACTGCCCCTTGCTGAGTTTCGCCCATACTTATTGGGCCACTCAAAGACAACATTTAGTAGAGCTAAATTGAAAGAATAGGCTTTTTGAAGTAACGAATACGTCACTCATACCGAGAACAGCGCTTTTGTAAGCGAGAAAATGACGAAAATAAAAAGAAAAACAGTATGGCGCAACTAGTTTTTTTTTTTTTTCTACGGTGCCTCTCGAATGACGTCACCATGTCTGATTGAAAGAGATCAGAAGAGATGGAGGTCACGTGAGAATTGTGTCAGGGAGCAGCTGCGGGACCTTCGGTAGCAATTTTCTTCGCAGCACAGTCATATATCGGCGCACAGAAAAGCACAAAAAACGCGATAATAGGAGAATAATTGACGAATAATTCGACGTCTCTTTTCTTCTAGTGCCGCATTAAAATGACAAGTGTCCACTAATTCAGTTTAATGCACCGACTTTTTAGCCGCTTCAGGAATACCGCGCCAGCGCCTTACAATTGCACGAAAACTCGACAACGCAGTTAATCTTCTCGGACAGTCATCAGCAGGCGCACTTACAATACTCGCAGTTCGCCAACTTCGTCGTCACTCGCCTCAGGTACTAACCCACAAGCACGTCTTCTAACAAACTCACTGTTTCGCAAACTATGGGGGAAGAACTTCCGTTCGCCTAACTAGATATCAATGAAAAAAATATGAGCTATGAGCGAGTTAAATGACGAATGGCGTGTTCACAAAGAACCGCCTATTCAATTTCCAACGATAGCACAGGGCTTGCGCCTGCGGTATCGCCGCACAACGTCAAGCGCCGCGTTTAATATAGAAAAGAAAAGAACCTGATAAAAATTGGGGACGGGAACACAATCAACGTGCCTTGTTCGTTTCATGTGAATTTCAACGAGGGCTCCCCGCCCTGAGGTGCTGCTTTCTCCACACGTCTTCGCGTTTATGCAGTGAAGATCGAATTGTCTAACGTGACAGAGAAGAACCCTCAAGCGCAAGCAAAAAGCTAGAGCAATATGAATAGCTGATAGGCGGATAGCGTTGCTAGCAAGGAAGCCTGTCAAGAAAAGGATAAGCTCAAATAGTCTAGTTCTTACAGTAGGTGCGTTCTCCCGTGTGGAACAGAATGCAATGAAAATGTTGAAGAAAAAAAAAAGCGAACGCACAGCGCGCGCTCGAAAACGGTATCGGAGAACCTATTCCGCTGGCTAACCTGTTTTCGTCAGTCTACATGTTGGTTGCCTAGCAGCACGAACGTATGAAAAAATACAGTGCCGATTAGTGTTGACAGGAATGCCTGGTCCATTTCCTGGCAGATTTGGACGGCGTATTGCTCGAACCATGTCTTAGGCAGGTGCTTTCTCCCAAACCGATAACACTTCATTAAAATTCGAATTCGATGCCGCAATGCATGGGGACTCACACCCTTCATTTAAAATTTTAAATCAGTGAATAACAGTAATACCTCTAATCACATTCACCTGTCCAGTTATAATGTCTGCCTCTTGAAGCAGTCCAGCCGATAGGAAAGAACTACGCTACCTTCTAGCGGAGGTTGGTAATGCATCTGTTTCACTAACAGATCAGAAGGTTCACTCATAATGCCAATGACAGACACGTGTTGATGTCTAATCTCTGTTCCCGGTCTGATCTTTCCACACGGTAGGAACGTCGTAATTCAGGCTTTCTCGGGATTTATTTATACTGTGGTTAATGGATAAACAAAAAGAAAAACAGATTTTGGCGATAACTTACAGTTGAAGTGGCCTATAGAAGTACTCCTAAACACAAACATACCCTGATCTCCGAAGACTTGCCAGTGTTCACTCTGTCTTTTTTTTTTTTTCACAGATCCGTCCCTTGTTGCTTGTTTTATGCGAGCGGGCGATTCTCCTAACACAGAGTTTAATCATGGCTATCTTTTCAAGACATGTGACTAGTGATTTTACATTCTTACATGCACTCTATTGTTTGTTTGATTGAACTTGAGAAATTTTGTGTCCTTTTCCAAACGACGCTGTTCTTATACGTACCTTTGTCATTTTTGTGTGTTCGAATAGTCTTTCGACGTTATTTTGCCTGGCGAAAGTGTCTTTTCTTAGCCCATGCTTGGGCTGCCAAAAACAGCGAGAAATAGTGTCAGATGGAATAACTTAGGAAAAGTTTCAGTAAATAAATCCAGAAACACGCATGATAGATGGCGACGGGCAGAAAATGTCTGCTCGTTAACGAAGTCTTTCACGCTATAACGTAAAGCTATTCCAAACTTTTCTATGCCAATTCTGCAATCAGCCCTCCGCGACTGGTCCAAAACTTTTTTGGAGCACACCCACTTCGCCTGTCTCTCATGCGACGTCACGAAATCCGCCACAGCTCTCAATCTGACATGACGTCTACACACTGATTATGCAGGATTCAACCGAACGAAAGAAAACAATAATTTCTGATCCGACGCCCTTGTCACCATTAAACCTCTGCTGATGGCGAAAAGGTTTCAGGCTGCAGCCACTTCACCCGTCTGTCACTCCACGTTACAAAACCGCGAGAACTCACTGCGTCATAGTGACGTGTACGCGCTGAAGATGCATTAATATGCCGAACAAAATTGGATTTTTTTTTTCTGAATAGCCGGACGCTGCCCCGTTCCGAAAGGAATAAAAGATGGCTGCCGCCGATAGCTCAGGCACTGGCTACTTGCACCTGCCTGAGAGCATGGGCTTATTTGCGTACAATAAAACTTCTTGCGTGACCGTGTAACGTTTGCCAGCACTTTCAGCACGTTTACGACCTCGCTCTGCCGACTCGTCTTTGCTGAGGATCCGTTTTAGCAACATTGTTAACCTTCCGTTGCATGCCACCGCGATTTTCGACCAGCCACCGCAAGCTAAGGGAAAGCGGACCAATCGCAGACCCCGGCACTTCCCCCTTCATCCGGTTATCTATTTTCAGTACGCTGGCTCGGCCCCATCGAAACCATCTCCACTGGAGCGTGCTCCTCGCCTCTTGTCAGCCAATTCGATAGGAAAAGCCGCTCCATTTAGGCAATGTTATTCGTTTTGAAAGCAAACAAAAGTGACCTCCTATAAACGAGCTGAGCGTTTGATTGGGTTGTTGAGGCAGCGCTGCGGGTCACCGCCGGATGCTTGCAGTCGGCGGTTACGTAAATTTGACGTCAGGAGATCGGAAAAACATACTGGAATAGTTTTACGTTATAGGGCCCCCTCACTTCCTTTACATCTGCGGTGCTCGTCGTTTACGTCACGGACAAGAATTCGTAGTGAACGCTTATCTCCCAAGCTACTGCACCTGATATTCTTTGTCTCACCTCATCCCTAACTCGCGAGTTTCCTTGTCCAGCACAGTGAACTGAAAAGCGTTCTCACGAGCATATTAGACAGCGACTGTGAGTTAGTAACCTCGAGTGGACGGAAACGTCGTCGAGAAGTGACTCCATTCATGCACCCTTAAACCAGAATAACACTTTTCCCGACCGTTCACAACGCGACAACGCAAGAAAGAACGTCTTTCCTGCCCAGTCGTTTCTTGGTATCCTTTCCTCTATTTCACACCATAACAAAAGCAGCTTCCTCCTAGTAAGAATGTCGAAACAGCACTACATTTGAAACAATTCGATGGTGTACGCGTCGAAGCGGGTAGCTTCTCCCACCATTCGAACACGCAGTTTCACGCCGATTACTCAGTCGCCATTCGCCTTCAAGTTTTTTTGTTCCAGCAAAAGCGAAGGATATCAATGAAAGAGAAGAAACGAAAGAACTTTGGCGGTTTCGTTCGAAGGGCGAAGTATTATTAACAGCGACAGGAAAGATTAGCGTTGCGCATGAAACTGCTCGAACGATGCGCCACGCGTCGGCGCGACGCATCGCGTCAGGCAACTGCTTCTGCGCAGCAGAAACAGCGCCCTCGCAGTTACCAGGCGTCTCACGATGCTGGCGTCATGACGAGCACCGCTATATGGTTCCGCTGCAAGCGTCGCACAACCATGGCGCACGAGCTCAAAAAAAAAAAAGAAAAATGGCGCTCTGTCGGCGACACTCTGCACAAATGCGTTGAATTTTGTTTAACGTAGGCATTAACGGTATGTTCTTTCTTTTTCTGTCGTACGTTGTACAAACTATAGATTTCAATCAGATGTGAATATGTGTGACGTCTACATGCGTAAAGAAACAGACAACATGAGAGGGAAAGAAGAAATCAGCGGAGCGAAAGCGCGTAAATATGTGCAGGCGAGGTCGGCAATGCTAAAACTGACGCGCAGTTAGCGCCCCCCCCCCCCTCCCTCTTCCTCCGGCACAGTCTGGACGAAATTTGCAGGCCGTCCCAACAAGGGCATTCAGCACACGCTCGTCACCGTCGGGCTTTCGTCGCCCTCGTTTTACGCCCCCCCCCCCCCCCACCACCACCACCACCACCAGTATGCCCGTAATATACGCGGGCGTTAGCGGAACGCGGTCTTTAAAAAATGCAGGGCCGCCGGTGTACCGACCCGGCCGGCTTCATCAATCTTGAGTAGGCGGCCCCGGCGGCAGCCGAGTCGGCGCAGTTAGCGATGACGTCGTCGGCGCCTCGCTTCCCTGCGATCGTCGTCGTAAAGCGCGGTAGCAGCGCGTGGCCCCCCACGCTGTGACGGCGCCGAACAATAGACCGCACGCCGGAAAGCAGGGAAACAGGCGGACAAAAAAAGAAGCAAAGCACGTGGAAACTGGTGTTGCAGGAACACGACGATTAAGCCGCGCCGGAACTACTCGTCGAAGGTCTCCCCTGGAGGGCGCTGACAGACAAAAAAAAATAAAACATTCTGACCGGGATTCTAACGATGGACCGCAGTGCGGCAGGCCGACGTCTGTGTGAACTACATACTTTGAAGAGCGTTAGATGATAACTTTTCACAAACGTCGTTTGTCAGAGGAAAGGGTACTGGGACACTGGCTGAGAGAGTACTCAGCACAGAAGGCTTTGAAAGCGTTGTGGCGCTTCTTGCGGAGAACGGCTGGCCTGAGGGACAAACCTTAAGCAGTGCCGTATTCCCTTTCCCTATTTCCCTTTTTTGCTCTTTCCTTTTTTTTCCTTTTGTAGTATCTCTTTTCAAATGTCTTTTATTCCCCTTACCCCCTTTACCCAACACAGGGTAGCCAGCCGGTCTGAGAACTGGCTAACCTCCCTGTCTTTCCGTCTATTCCTGCTTCCATTCCTTCCTTCCTTTCGCCTTAATTCGTGGGAGTAAAAGTTTCTTTGGCCTCAGTTTACATCGCTCCCGGTTCGAGTCGTCATCATCAGCCTATCTTCATGTACGCTGCAGGACGAAGGTGATCACCCTGCGATATCCAATTACCCCTGTTCTGCGCCAACCGATTCCAACTTTTTCCCGCAAATTTCTTAATTTCATGCCCCCACCATTGTTTCTGCCTTCCTAGACTGCGCTTCCTTTCTCTTGACACCCATTCTGAAACTCTAGTGGTCCGCCGGTTATCTACGTTGCCCATTACACGGCCTGCCCAGCTCCATTTTTTCTTCTATTAATATGAATAGGAATATCGGCTATCCCTGTTTGCCTCTCTGGTCCATACCGCTCTCATCCGCTCTCTTAAAGTTACGCATAACGTTGCGCTTACCGTTACGCCGGTTCAACTCAAAATGACATTCAGAGGTTCAACTCAATTGGCTTAGTCTCCTAGAGCGCTAGAGTAATGCGCAAGCATTCTTTGGCGAATAGCCCAGCAAAATCTGTCCGTCCCGTGACACCTAATATCTGCAAAATAAATGTATAATAGGTAGAGTTAACAGATGCAACCATTATAACAGTGTAATCGTAGATCATTGACCCAAAAATATGCGGATGCCACGCACTGTGTAATTTGATGTAAGCGAAGCTTTGTATGCAGTTTGCTTTGATTAACGATAACTAGCGGCGATGTTAGCGGCGAATCTGCAATTACTTCGGCGTTTCGTCAAACACGAGAGCAGCGAGTTGTTGTTAAACGTTACCTTGCGCGCAGCGTTGCTGTTTGTCTCCGTATTTCACAGAAAACACACGGAGAGACGTGTTTTTCTCGGGCCGTTGTTGTGCGCCGTTGTTCGTAATCTCCGAGGGGGCTGAGAATTATCAATGCCTCGCATGGCACATCGCATCGTGGCGGCAGCGGTCTGCACCACGTGTCCCTGCGTAGTGAAGACGCTCCCGTTCTGCGCGACGCTTCTTTCGGGCCTGGGTGTCCTCGACGCTGAGCGCACGCTTTGGCGCCACTCCGCTGGCGCGTGTGTGCGTGCTCCTTTCCGTACAGGTGGCCCCAGCCCGCTGTTGAGGCGCCAGCTCCAAGCGCTCCCTTCACCCTATGGACGATTTTAATGTTTACGCTATCACAGCCCGGCACCTGCATTCTTGTCGCACAGGAAAGCGGGCACATCACGTGCCATACGCGCAAACTACGCATCCGGGCCCGCGGTGGTGCCGGCCATGATGTGCGGAGGCGGGCGCCGGAAAGCGAGCGGCCGGCGCGGCAAGACCATCGCAGCAGCGCCGGGAAAGTCGGGAGAAGAGGCAACGAAAGCGCACAAGCACCGACGTCGAAGGAAGATGGGGAGAACGGCGGCTGGATAGGGACAGGCCATTCCCTATGGGGAGAGAGGCGGGTGCGTGGCTCAGATGGCGCGCCACGGGCGCGAGGGCCACGTGACTTATCCGCCCAAGAATGACCGTTAGCTATAGGGCCTTCTTCTCTGTAAAAAAGCAATATGCTCCTGTTTATTGTGGCTCATCGTCATCACTGATTTTGCGCGCCACAAGAGCTTCGCTATAAGGCGTTCAAATACCTACGACGTGTACAAGTTCAATTAAGTATAGGTAAACGGAGATTGCTAAAAAAATTTAGAAAAAGAAATTAAGAAAAAGCATGACGAGGTAACCAGAGCGAAAAAGAATAACAATACGGCCTAATGAAACAGCGGATATATACGGAGATGCAATAATGGTCACCCGCGAAGTTACATTTGCTCACTTAGTGCTTGTTTCAAACCTAGAGTGCAGGCAGTACTGGAGGTTTATGGAAGGGTTGTTGGATGACCTATAGGCTAAGGAGATGCGAGCTTACGGTTTGCTACACTGTTCTGCGGAAGAAGCTGTATTAGTAGAGCGGAATGCAGGAATAGAGAAAATGAATTATTGTACAAGCGTTCACACGGGGCGGTGGATCACTGAAAGCCCCGTAATTCTTGCATGACCTTCTAACCCGATGATAGGCGGTGTCGACGTTGACGAATTCTCATTTGACAGAGGCCGGTGATCCCAATGTATGAGGATAGTCAAAAGTGAGAGCCTCTGCGCGCAATGGCACGAAACAAGATCAACGTAGTTTCCTAGACACCGCAATATAGTAACAGATTTGCGGCATCATTCATAACCTATGCGGAGTCAGAGGCTCTAGGTACAACGAACAGTTCGAATGTAGCTGTTGCTGCCTCAAACGTTTATACGGCAAAAAGAAAATCAGAGGCACTTTGACAATGCATCAGGCCTCTTTGAGAAGCGGAAAGGAAAAAAGGTTATGGTGGTTTATGGGATGGGAATAAGAGGCAAAAAATATGGAGGATGAGAGATAAAACGCGAAAGAGCGTCCCATAGTAATTAAGTTAGTTGGGGTTTATCTGGCGGTATTGGGGAGGTCCTTAAACGACTGATGTCTGAAGATAGTCGGAAAGGTGTCGACAATAATGTGTCGTTCCCTGTGAACCTGGGGACAGACCCAAATGATTTGTTCAGTAGAATTCAATACAGACAGTTGGAAATTTTTGCCCTGCTCTGGTGTCGTTTGGCCGGGGAAATGTTAGGGAGAGTGATGAGTTGCCTCTGGCGGAGTTGCTGGAAGCGGGAATAAGATTTGGGAAGGTGAGCATGATTACGAATACAAGTTAAATCATCTTTAATTTGCCTGTTGATATTTGTCTTTTCAACATATTGACACGTGTACTTATATTTATCGGGCGACCACGTTTCGACGCCTAGCAAATCTTATCGCACAGCGCCGGACGCGCCTGCATGTATCCGAAGTTTCTGGAAAGTTATCGATGATTCTATCCGCTGTCTGTTGTCGCCGAACCTTGTGTTATCTGATTTCCTCGCGTGACGCGAATGGTGTAGAACTTTGTGGAAGGCACGTGGGTCCCAACGATTAGTCTCGAACATTCGATGACTGCTGTATAAAAGCCGACGCGCTGGACCCGCTGATCAGATTTTCGACGATCGCCGACCGTGTTCGCCGCTATCGTTGTGCTATAAGTGTAGCCTGTTTTGTAGGCACAAGTTCGCCCAATAAGAGTAAGTTTTGTCGTTCACAGTATTACTACTGTGTTCTTCAACGTCATCACCACGTGACATCTGGTGGAGGTGCCAGTGCGTTCATGTACCGAACGCCCCCGCAAAGCCGCGATCCAAGCTCGAAGCCCGAGGACAAAACCAACATCGCCCAAGACCAGCGTGCTAGCCGCAGACTGCAAGGACTGCCCCCAGAGCACGGACTTCTACCTGAGTCGACAAAGAAGATCGTGGTCAAAATAACCCCAATGGCTGCCCCAGCGTCCTCCGTTATCCTACAACAACCTCGGGACCCACCGGCCTTCCATGGAGCAGCGACTGAAGACCCGGAATCCTGGCTGGATACCTACGAACGAATCGCGACGTTTACCAACCGGGGCACGACGACAAACTGCGGCATGTATACTTTGCCTTAGAAGATGCCGCCAGAACGTGGTTTGAGAACCGGGAGTCGACCTTGACGACATGGGACCTCTTCCGTAGCGGCTTCCCTGCGTACCTTTACGAGCGTCGTGCGCAAGTAAAGGGCCGAAGCCATGCTGGACGCCCGAATGCAGCTACCTAGCGAGAACGTTACCATCTTCACGGAAGAAATGAACCGTCTGTTCCGCCACGCCGACCCAGATATGCCCGAGAAGAAAGCCCGCCTTCTCGTGCGTGGTGTGAAGGAAGAACTTTTCGGCGCAATGATACGAAGTCCACCGAAGACCGTAGAAGAGTTTCTTCGCGAGACCACTAGCATCGAAAAGACACTGGAAATGCGGAACCGGCAATTCAACCGCCGCACGAACTCGACAAGCTACGCCGGAATTCAGTCACTGGCCACCGACGACCTGCGCGAGACTATCCGGGCGGTCGTGTGGGAGGAGCTACAGAAGCTGTTCCCGTCACCACAGCCTCCAGTAGCTTCGATTGGCGACGCCGTACGTGAGCAGCTCCCACACCTCGGAGAAGCCCCTGAATCGCCGCAGCCTCGGCCGCAAGCGATGACGTACGCCGCTGTAGCCCATCGTCACATTCCCCCTCCGCGCCCACCGCAGGGCCCAGTGGCATTAAAAATACGACGTGGTGCCGCTTGGTTGAGGCACGGTAGTAAGTTGATCACGTGTGCCTATATTCACGTTCTAGTAGCGAAGCAGGGTGGGCACGAGTGCTTGAAATTTCTCGCTCATCGAGCTATGTGAAAAGGGAAGACTAGGCACTCCAGGAAAGCCTCTCGACCGTTGGTGTATATGCGCACGTGTTAGTAACATGAGAATGCGGTGTTGGTGGCATGGCATGGCGTGGCATGGCATGGCCGCCGTCCGGCACGGAGGATACGAAGATAGGACGAAGATTTGAACCGCAACGGACGCACAGCTGTATGAAGGTTTGCTTCAGCCCGATGTGTCCCGCCAAGCTGTGTGTACGGTCATGCGTGTTCCGAGACACCCATGCGCTTATGCGTTCTAGCACGTCAGTGGTCCGAAGCTGGACACATGTGCTTCAAGACGGGCGGTGAATTCGCTGATGCGAAACTACGAAATATGCTGCTGTTAGCATTCCTTCGCGCTCACCAGGTTGTGTGTTACAATATGGCGCCCCTCCTGGCACACAGTTTCACCGCTGGTTACTCGGTTGGATTACGTAGACACTGCTGAACGCTGCAACTAATCGCAGTCTTAACAATCGGTTCGCGTCACTTTGAGGGAGACATGGCGGAAACGAAAGGCTTAAGGAAGGCCGCAGTGAGCTAAAGGAGCCAGCGTGAAAAGCACGCCGTTTTTGCACACTACACTTTCACTACACACGAGCTGAAAAAACCGTTCCACTACTCCCTGCTATACAAACGAAATACAGAGCAGCTATCTTTGAAAAGAGTTAGGCTAAGGTGCGCTACTTGTAGCTCAACCAGAGATAAGTAAATATAACAGATATTGAGTACACGCACGAAGTCAACGTTTCACAACACTATAAAACTGCGTTATTTCTTTTTTTTTTTGGGGGGGGGGGGACGTGCAAAGTGCGACCTATTTTCTCTTTGTTAGTCTCTGAGATCAAGCAGGCAAATGCAAATATATTTCTGCTCTCAGGTCTTGCAAGCCGAAGTTTTTCGCCTTCTTAACCCAACACACGTGTCACGCTAAATATTCCACCGACACAGTCGCCTATACACGTCTGACCCGAAAGAAACGCGCAAGGCGAAATCATTTTCCCGATACTTCCTCCCCCCCCCCTTTTTTTTTGTTATATGCACACGTGTCTTGCAGCAACCGTTATCGCGAACTCCTTTCAACAATAACCTCCATTATTCGAAGGAAGCTCCAAAATTTCCAGCAACAATACTCTTTCTTACGAACGGCGCAAAGATAAAGGCGACGCCGTCCCTCGCTAATGAACTAAGCACTCTGCTTGAGGCTTCGATGGGATCGAGAAAGGGGGGGGCAACGCGCGCTTTCGTGACCGCGCCGTCTCAGCGCCTCCTTTCGCTTCCTTCGAACCGGTTCCTAAATGCGATCGCAGCGCCGCTGTTGCACCCTGTCGGCGGTTGCGAGTACTTCTTCGTGACGTCCGATACAGCCTCCGCAACGCCGCCTCCTTTGTGAGGCGGAAGCATTGTGAGACGCGGCCACGCGCCGTCGCAAATGGCTTCAAAGAACGACCCCGGAGCGAAAGGGGGGACTGCGCCCTGCAAAGCTCAAAAGCGTAAAACGGGGGTTCAGTTTAATTATTCTTTTATAGGGGCGTGCGAGGCTCAACATTGATCCCGTGCCCGTGGCCCGTGCCCTCGCTATTTTAAGCCTTTACGCAAGCGTTCTCCGTCACGACCACGCTTTCTCGTCGACCGCTAGGTAAATCGCCGGGGCACGAAATGGCTCCGAGCGAGTTGGAACTCCGAACCACCTGCTTGAGCGGTGATTTCAACGTCGCCAGCCGAGATCTTAACGCTTTATTTGACGTTGTTAGAGGCTTAGTATAAGGCTGGCGATATGAGCATACGAGCGTCAACGGATTAGGCCCTGCCGCCGCGACCGTACCGTTCCAGGGGAAGAGAGCCGCGGATTTCCACGCTGCATGCAATGCAGTGGGTTCATTAAATATGCGGTCCTTCGCGTCGCAAGGAAGGAGGCTCATGCAACAGCAAAGTTACGGTTATTGCTCGTACGGCGAGAGCAGAGTCCGTCGACCAGCGTCCGACTAGCGCGCCCGGATTTTCTACACGACAACACGTGCAGGTGCATCCTCTTGACTTGGGTGGTCTTAGGGCAGGCGTTGACTTTCCCTCCCAGACGACTCTACACGTCCTTGCCATTTAAATTCAGCAAAACGGGAAATTAGGGACCAACTTTGCTTACAAACAGCTCTCTGTGGTGCCGTCGACCCTGTTACCCCGTTTTCATGCGGCGGTAAGGTTATAACGGAAGGATATACGTTTAATGATAAGAAAGGCAGAGAGGTCGACCTGACGTACAGTCCTCTAGCTAAGAACTTTGCAGTGGGGGCGAGGGGAAGCGGGAAATAAGGGTGAACGCGATGGGGGGGACGATGACGACAGAGGGGAAGAGGCCACAAATACGATACCGGACATTTATACGTAGCATACACACCCGACAGGTCAAGTAAGGCCTTGATGGCCCGCAAACGAGATTTGCAGTTGCGCCAAGGGCCCAATATAGAGTCCTCTGGCAGCAGCTGACTATCGAGAGGGGCAAGAATGTAAGAGCACCTCTGTTGATCTTCCACGTATTGAAGGGCACGCGGTTTACAAATTCATACACATGCCACACCACGCAGTCTTGAAAATCAGAACGTCGAGCAAGATTTTAGAATGAACATACCCAAAGAAATGCAACGAGGAGGGGGTTCGACTCCCGAACCAAGACGAATCCATCAAATGCGAAGGAGGAGGAGGAGGAATAAACTTTATTTATAAAAGTGAAATGACGTTAGCATAGTCCGAGGATGGCAGCGCCCCGAGTCCAGGACGCGCTTGTCTCTGAGCCGATAGCATCTCCTTACACCCCAGACGATGCTGGTCTGGCTTTATGTATTTAAACCACGACGCAGTTCTCATAGCAAGCACGGGAGCCAATTTTACAAAAACCAAAGAATGCGGAAGCAGCATGGGTTTCATTTGCAGTGTCACAAGGTGTCACAAAATTTTAAGCGTGGGTGTAAGTTATACCCTGTCACGAAACTTCCTCCACCTCGGAACATTCGATCCAGCAAAAAAAAAAATTTTTTTTTTTGCTGACATAGGTGCATGACGATTCTTTTCTCGGTCGCTCAATAATTTCTCCTTCGAGTCTACCGAATAGATTCAGCGCTCGTTCTCACTGCTGCGGTTTCGTTTTCGGGCACACATCCTTCCCGCTTCGTCTTTCGCATGAACTCGCTTCATTCGAAACTTTCTTTCAACGAGTCTCGCACATGCCGGCGTCAAGTATACGTGGCCCGAGTGTCGAAAAGAGAGGAAGCACTCTTGGCACCAACGCGCTAACCACACAGCCACATAAGGCTCCTGAATTAATTCGGCGGTAACGCGTGGGGCTTTCTGGAAATGAAGTTATTGATTTCCGCGACTGTCCACCGAGCCATACACTTCTTGGGATCAGTGAGATATGCGACGACCAACGGCAGAAGAAAGCTCGCTTCCTGTCGATTTCTAACATCGCTGCGGTCGCAAAGCTCTTTCTTTTCTTTCCTTTTTTTTTTCTCCCCCTGAGACGACAAGTATCGAGTGTTGCACTTTGTTATACTCCTTCGCCAGCTATGCACGCGGTTGGGATATCATTTTCGGGGAACGTGTCCGCAATAAAAAGAACTAATTTCCAATTCCGTCTCCGCGCCGTGTACCCCGATCGTATTGATCGACGGCTCTACCCAGGCTTCTAGTTGCCTCCTTTGCGAACGGCGCTGTCTTTCTTAATGGCTCGTGATCTGTACACGTCCCGCGCCGTCCACAACCGCAGTGTTTCCCAAGCGGGACACGCATAACTTCGGCAGGAGCAAACGAGGTGCACGGCGGGTTATCGCAATAGCGTTTATTCCGTTTGTCAGCGGGAACGCCGCCGGGCAGCGTGACAGGAACCGTCCTCATTCCGTCGAGCCAACTCCACCGGGTAAAGCAAAGGCTCCGGTTCACGGTTCACGGCAGCCGATCGTTAGGGAAAGCCGGCCTTGTGTACCGGAGAAATGGAAGCGCGATGGCTCTAGCCCATTTTGGGATACTAATCTTTCCGCGGAGCATTCTCGAGAACTGCTCAGTTACAGACTAGGGAGGCGAGCGTAAGATTTTCTTTCTTTTTTTTTTTTTAATAGGGGGGCAACGACGAGCGCATGCAGTTTCGCAATCGAACTTATCAAAACGGAACACGCAGAAATTATATATATATATATATATATATATATATATATATATATATATATATATATATATATATATCATGCGAAGCCAACAAACGCTGACACCAAGGACAACATAGGGGACATTACTTGTGCTTAATAAAAGATTGTGGGTTCGGTTCCCACCTGCGGCAAGTTGTTTTTTCTTTCCACTTTAATTTCCATTAATTTATTGTTTCTTTATTTCGTTTATCAAGCACAAGTAATTTCCCCTATGTTGTCCTTGGTGTCAGTGTTCGTTGGCCTCTCATGATATGACTAACAAAAATCGGGTCCCTCGGCTAACCTCCCTTCTTCTCGTTCATTATATATATATATATATATATATATATATATATACATATATATATATATATATATATATATATATATATATATATATATATATATATATATATATATATATATATATATATATATATATAATGTATACCAGTCGCCTTTCTTAACTTTCTTAAACACACACCACCCGGCGAATTGTGAATGCAAAAGAAAAGAAAAGGCAGTGAACCACATTGATTGTTACTCATTCGTGCTATAAAAGCTTGGCAGCTACGCAAATATCCGCCCGTTATTGATAATTACCGCTGGCTGAAAGCACGTGGCTCCAGACTCTACGGATACGAAAGGTATGGATGGTTTCACGATTCTGCTGTTTCCCTATTTTCTTCGAGGAAAAAAAAAAAAGAACATGTCGGCATTTTCGAAGGCCCATCGGCAGCGACACACTCGGAAGTGCTCCGCTACATGCGAATGGGCCGCAGTTCCTAGCAAATGCTTATGCTCCCTCCCAGTCTCACATTTAACACGACGACCACTATGGCCGATACATATGCTATCTTTTCTTTTTTTTTCCCCGCAACTCAGATGACAACTAGACAGTCGGCATTGTACGCTGCTAATTCTTCAGTTATGAACATTCGATTCGGTCATTGCAGGGCCGAGAGGGCGATCAGAGGTCGTCAATGGAGCAGCTCTGCTTCCGGTTTTCTTTATTTATTTTTTTTCTGATTTGGGGGGGGGGGGGGGCGACGCAAACTCGTACACTTCGCCGCACTGCACACACAGCCGAGCGCCTCTACCACGAACGCCACTACAACGAAATGACCTGTATAGCGAAGCAACGATTCTCTCCCCGTTCTATTGCGAGCCGTGCTCTGCGCAAACCTTTACAACGAACCGACGCGTATAACGAATTATTCCGAAGGCCCCAAGTACTTCGTCACGAAGGCGTCCGACTGTAACAGGTGAGATACGGTGCTCCGGTACACCCTGCTGCGGTGTCAGTGGCGATGCGGGCTTGCCGGCTTATTCGTCGTGGCGAGAGCGAGTTGCAGCGCAGAGAAGCCGTAGGCGCAGGAGAAGGTCACGCGGTGCTCGCGCACGCAGCGCTTAACCCTGCTGCACTCAATGGAACGCGGCTAAACGCGAGCAAGAAGGAACCCTTAAACCAAGACAACCGAAAGTGAAGGCTCCGAGAAATGAACGTAGCAATGGCGGGCAACAAACTGACGCCTCAAATGCGTGTTTACTGTGACTGCGCATTAGAACTGCCGAGTTATGCTAGAGCCGGACTGGAATCTACAGCAGCGTCTACCGGCGCAACGACTATGACGGGTAGCGAAGCAAGCTTCGCTTCGAAGGACTGCGAAGAAAGTGCCAGAGATGGCTGTCAATGTCAGCTATACACCTGTCACACACGCTGTGCTGCGTGACCACGCAGGCAGCTGGGTGAAAAAATCCACGGAGGCCCAGCGAATTTGTGCGACCACGGCTGCCCCGACTTAAGTCACGCTCATAATGTGGAGCAGCCGCGCGGGGAACTAGGTGGCTCGATCACGTGTTGAGAGCCCGCAAGAAAGAAGCGTAATTAACGGGGTATACAAGTGGCCCGAAGGAAGGACAAAACGAATTACGTCACATTGCGCTCGATGCATGTAGTACTGACGGTCTGAAGAATCCGATTACGCTAGCGTTAGGAGGTAATTTTAAAACGAAAGAACTGCTCGGCAATAACAGCGAGTGAATGGTTTCGCGAGACGCATAGGTGTGGTGACGGTCAGTCACCTTGAATATCAGCCGCCGTTAGCAATTAAAGAGTGAAGTAGCATGTTTTAGTTCATTAGCGACATTATAGTCGAAATTTCTCTTACTGCTAACGTCCGCCTAGGCAAGTCGCCTGTCCCTGAAGAAGGGAGGAGGCACAGATATGAGTCTCTGAAAAAAAAAAAAATTGTGTTCCGAATAAAAAGAAACACGTGTAATATCGGCGCGAGGATGTTTGTTTTAGCGACAATTCTCGAGTTTCAGGCTGCATCTACTTCGCTTAATACGTCGCCGGCAACGCTGAGCAAGTAGTGCGGTCGCAGAATTGTCTCACTCCGCGGGTATCGTGGTGCGGTTATTACTACTTATTATTATTATTATTATTATTATTATTATTATTATTATTATTATTATTATTATTACTATTGTTGCGGTTATTACTACTTCATATATTACAACTACAACTTCTGGAAGCGAGGTTACGTCGAACATCTTGGATATTCGGCGCCTCTGACCTGCCTGTATGCGCTGCACTTTGTTTTGCCCGCAAGCGGCGCAGTGCGCCCTCTGGTGCCCGAAACGTGTCACTGCGCCCGTTCGTTTGTAAACTGCGGTTCACATGCGCGGGGCCTTCCGTGCAGTAAACACGTTGTATTTCGCGATAAAAAAAAAGCACGAAAATTACGTCGAATTACGTAACACACACCCACATGTTTCTTCTTCACATGAAGCGATATTTTTTGTGGGGGTCTATGTACAGCCTTCCGATATTATTGCTGCCCGCCGTCTACGAAACTAGCTATATGCGGATGGAACAAAAGCCTGACGGTAGATAAAACAAAGTCGGCGTAACCTTGCTGATGCTACTAACTATTACCACTATTACCGGTGAGCCAGAAGAAGCTTAGGGTAGCAGAATTTCCAGTACAAAGAGACCGCGAGGATACGTTACGGAAAAGCAGACCCGCGATTAGTCGGCTGTTCAGCCACGAGACAAAAGGGTTCCGTCGCTTTAGGGCACGGGTGCTAGGGTCGATAATCGATCCGGCGAGATTCAATTTGTCGCGTGTCGAATAAGCAGGCAGGCCCGCGGGGTTCGGAGGGGGGAAAAAAGAAAAGACGATTACCAGCCGATAAGGTTTAGTTGCGTGGCCCTGCTCAGTCAAGCAAGTAAACGACAACGAAGAAAGAAATCGGTTGCGAAGAAAGCTGGGAGAATGGGGAGGGTCACAATGACGGGAGAGAGTTGAGAGATGGCATAGCTATACTCGGCACGTTAAAGACTTGCGCCCCCCCTTACCCCCAGGTCGCGCGTTAGGCACCGCCACGCAGGGCATCCGAAAGTGATGGCGCTGCCCCGAGGCGGAGAGGAGCGACACACGCGAATTCGTGAGCGTCAGCACTTCCAGAGCGCCGCGATGCCATTTGTACCTGGCACATTGCTGCAGCCGATCCCAAGAGAATGACTTGCCAATCTATTCACATGGCCGACCGCTTGCAGTTGCCCTTTGAGAAGAAGTGCTAAATCATCGCTTTATACCAGTACTCACCTTCGGGGCAGAAGCTTGCATGATAGCAAAAAAAGCAGGGGGGCGGGGGAGGGGGGCTGCTTAACAAGCATTCAATTGAAGACCGCGCAGCGAGCGACGGTAGGCTTAATAATACGAGACCGAAAGACAGCGGTGTGGATTGCAAAGCTACCGAGCGTAGCTGGAGCTCCATACGCGCGGACAAGTTTCTGTGGCAGTGAAGGGAAAGCCAGGGGCGCGTGGCTGCTGCACACGTGTTACGGCGCCAAGTAGACCGCCAGCGTTTGACAGCGCCTTTGGTTGCTCGGTACAGACGCTGAATCGACGCCGCTTCACGTGCGACGGCTTCGCGTTTGTCCAGAGAAAAGCCGCGAGATAAGTGAACGTTCACATTCGGTGGTGTGTTTTATCTTACTTAACTGTCGCCATTAGGGTATCTGTGTTTCCTCTTCCCCAGCTTAAACCAACGTGGACGAAAACACGGGGCTCTCTTCAGAAGCGCTCTCACTTGTGCGCGCTTTGCCCCCGTAGCTTTCCATTCGGTGCCACAGAAAATAGTCCGCGAATGCAGCTGAGTAAGATGAAATGCAGTTGACCATTTCTCTGTAATGCATACATAGAACAGACAAGGGGTGGTTTATGGGAACACAGTCGCGGAGGTTTAAGTAGGACGATGAGATTAGGACACTTGCAAGCATTACGATTACGCCAGCTGACACAAAGCGGATAAGTATAGTTTACTTTAAAGTTGATTCTCTCTTTCATTCGCAAATCTGCAGAAGCGCGCGCGAACGCCAGAGAGAGAGAGAGAGAGAGAGAGAGAGAGAGAGAGAGAGAGAGAGCATTCCCTTTCGTTCCAACCTTGGTTCTAGATAGTTACGAAGAAAAAGCAGAAGGCAAGGCAGATCAAATGCAGATTATTCAGACAAGCTGCGAAATAAAGCTGCTTTCTAAAAATAACACTCTAAAGACTGCCTAGAAGCAGCTGAAGAAACACAGCGTGTGTTTGAAAGGTGCATGATTACGTACACAAAAATAAACCCTCTGGGGGCGAAAAACAGAAAAATTCCTCCGGCCCATACTTGTGGAAAGATCATAAACAGAAAGCAACAAAAAAAGCAAAAAAAGAAAAGAAAGAAAAAGGAAAGCGAAAAGAAACGATGTTCAGAGCAAGAAATGCAGACAACAAAGAAAGAATGCAGTACGGGCAAGGCATACGGCGGAAGGAGCTTTACCCGGATTCATTTCCATTTTTCTTCATTGAAGGTGGCGAAAGTGCAACGGCAGCTAAAACCTCTGGGGACAGACACAAAGTATCCTCTGAGAGCTGCCGAGAGACTTTGAATAAAAGCGGAGTAGGAGAAGGTAGTAGGGGAGGAGGGTGAGGAGGTCATAATGCTGTGTCGCAATATTCAGTGAATAGCATCAAGTTGCTGCCGATGTGTGCAGGGAAGGTGGTAGAAACAAAAAGAGAAAAGAAGGAAGCAGAAAGTTAAAAGGTAGCTCTTCTTTTGAAAGAACTTCGACTTCCATATTCAAACGCCACGTTTTCCTGTGTCGACTCAGTTTATAAAAGCAGACTTTTAAGGCGAAATGCTAATTTTTATTGTTGACCACCATGTTCCACAATACCGGCGGCCTTTATATTTCGCGCGACACTAGCCAACAGAAGAACTTGTCCTGGGCCGTGTTCGCACATGCTGAGATACACAGTTTCCGCTATAAGGTCTCGTACAGAAACGCACGATTCGAGGGTGAAACGCAATTTTTATAAGGTTACGTACGAACGAAAACCTTGACAGGCTTGCGAGAGATGTAACGCAAAAAAAAAATCGTCTGCGCTAAATGTTTTCACTGCTATAGCAATTACAGGTGGTTTGCACTGAAGTCGTCGTGGCCGCCGTGTTTTACGGCGAGAAGGATCCGTCGTGACACCACGTGAAAGTTATCCACGCGGGCACGAGGCACCCTCACGCCGTCGGCGCCGCCGCCGTCGCCGCCGTGCTGTCACGGTCGATGGTGCACGCGCGCGAGGAGTTTAAAGAAGGTCATCAGCGGCGCGAGACACGCGCAGTGGGCTTCGCCGCAAGACCGAGGCTAGCGCGTCCTCTGCCTTCCTCAACGCGGCCACGAGCGCTGTGCGCGTAAGCACTTACACGAATCCGGCTTTCCAGCTATGCGCGGATGCCACGCAGCGGTGCACGTAGTGGACAGGGAGAAAAAAATTGAAGCTACGAAGCCCGACGGCTTTTTCCCTAGAATGCACTTCGCGCACCGTCAATGAGCGTCGCCTCCAACGTCGCCGGCGAGGCTCTTCTCACGTCGGCAAGCATTGCACGAGACGCCCTGCATATCATTTTGCCAGGGCGTTGGTATTAGATTGGTATTATTATTAGCTGGTATTATAACTCAGCCAACGATCCCGAGCCCTAGGCGTTGCTATCACCGCCGAATGCTTCGGTTTTAGAATTTGCAACTGGACAAGGATGTAGAATGCAGCAGACACACAAAGACAGCGCTGTCTCTGTGGGTCTGTCATTCCGCGTCCTCGGTGAGTCACGTTTACATGTTCTATCGTCGTTAATTTAGTTTACACGGCCGGTAAGTTTACACGGTCGATAAAACTACTATCAATACTTCGTACAGCTATCTACTAGTTTGCTATCGCAATCGGTACTTCGCCTTCCGGCCGGAATTGCGATTTTTTTTTTATGAATGCAAACGCATCATATATGGGCCTTTAAGCGAAAATCCGTCGTTGTAGTCAGCGGCGTGACCGAATGATGGCACCAAAAATGGTCGACGGCAAACAGTGAGACCACGTCAAAAAATACACGAAATGACGACACAGTTCGCAGGGAGCTTCCCCGCAAACAAAGTAAATTACTACCTTTGAAAATCATATTAGGTAAATTTCGGCCTGAATGGAACTCGAACCCGCGCCTCCGGGGTGGGAGACGAGCACGCATCCCCAAAGCCACGGCGGCTCCACGGCGCTGGTTTACTAAAAATTCGGAGGACGCTTAAGCTTCGCCTTTAAGAGGAAGCTTCAGCTCTGGTGCGCCTATCTAAATACATGAAAAAGCAGAATTCGCTTTTCTCGGCAACCACTGCAACAAATTTGATGAGGTTTGTTGCATTTAAAAGAAAAAAACTTAAAATGTAGTGACTGGTGATTTGGAATTTTCCATTTATGTCGTCAGTTTTTTTATTAAAAATTCTCAAAATCAAAAATTTTCAGGAAACGAAACTAACAAGTTTACAGCTCTGTAACTCAGCAAGGAAAAATGATATCAATTTTCTGGGAATCGTATCTGATAGTACATATAAAGCGAAAAAAATTTATATGTTACGCATGAATCTAAAAAAAAAGTTGGTATTGTGTAAATACAGCTTTGCAGAACCCTCGTACACAACGTAACAAATTCACGTAAGATATAAATTAGCATATCGAATTTATCCGCCTTGAATGATCTAGTAGATGCCATTTACAGAACTACGATATTTGTTTTTGATGCAGCGCTATTAATTTATAAACTTCGTGCGTCTATTTCTTTCAAACTTTCAAATTTTTCAAAATCCTTTTATTAAAATTCAGGCCCTAAATCGAAATTCCGCTTCCAACAGTCACTGCAATTTACCTTTGTCTCTAAAGTGCAAGAAATTTCATTATAATCGGTCCAGGAGTTATCTCAGAAAAGCGTTTTTGCGTTTTACATGTATTCGAATAGGCCGCGTCGGAGTTGGGCCCGAGCTAAAGGCTTCGTCTTAAGAGTGCAACGCCAAAGCGTGCAGAGACCCCTTTCTGCTTTTCAGTCTTCCCGGCAACTGCGGCTTATGTAACCGTGATGCTCACAGGGAAACGCTGGCGGGGAACGCTATGCACGAAGGCGAACTTTCTGGTAGAAACGCGGCCTCTTGCGTGGGTCGATCTCCCGTTATTGTTTCGCACTTTTACTGTTTCAGTCTGAGAAGAACTAACATCGAGGGCAAGCGCTGTCGGTGTTTTTTTTTTCATTACATTTGTTTGCGGGCTACCGTTCTCTAAATTCCGAGGAATAACTTTGTAAAGAATGAAAGACGAGGTATATGAGCAACTTTGGTGGTGGAGCAGTGGTCGGGTATGCGCGGTTCGGAATTCTTTTTGCCGACGCTACGTCCAAGACCGACGCGGGCCGCCGATGCCGGATTTTCCGCGACACGGATTCCTTAACGCTGTCGCGTTAAAATGTGTGCCTAGAGCGCGCGTCGTTGGGCCCGAGACGGCGCAGCCATTGGGGGAGGAGGTGTTGCCACGTCATGAGCGCGTAAAGAGAGCGTATACAATGAGTGTGTAAAATAAAAAAAAAGCATTAATGACCTATTGAAGGCCGCTGAGTGGTCCTTCGAGTAATCAACGCCTGACGGGAAAGCGAGCGAGTTGAGACGCTTGGCGCGTTTTCGTTTGGCCTCACCGAAGCGCGCAGTTTAAACGCAGGCGATAGCTTGGCATCTTGCGCGGACGAAAAACGCGCGGGGAAAAAAAAAAATCCCCGAAGCGAATGTAATGGTGCCGCATTCCCACACGTAACCAGTCTTACGTTTGTCTACCGAATTTTTTGACAAAGACGCACAAACATGATATAGCATTCAGGACAATTTCGAACGAACGGCGTACTTGAAAGCTTAGATGTAGCCAGTACGTTATAAAGGTGCTAAAGAACTTTCCAGACGGGAAACTCCCACAAAATACCTTCGGGGTAACTAGGTCAGAGGTAACATGTCTGAAGTTGACGTACCGCCGAATGAATGAATGAATGAATGAATGAATGAATGAATGAATGAATGAATGAATGAATGAATGAATGGGACGGACGTAAGGACGGACGGAAGGACGGACGGACGGATGGACGGACGGATGGATGGATGGATGGATGGATGGATGGATGGATGGATGGATGGATGGATGGATGGATGGATGGATGGATGGATGGGAAAGTACGACAGGGGTTCATCGAATCCAGCGGATCGGAAAAAATCAAAATGATGCGCTCACGGTCTTCTTAATTGAGTCACGTCTGTGCTTCAGATTGCCACGTCTTCCTTTCTCATTCTGCACATATCGTCACGCCCGGGCCAAAAAATAAGTGCAGTACAACCTCGTACTAAAGACCCCGCGTTTAACATGAAAATATCTTCCGTTTTCCTTGCACGCATTCCTTGCATAGCGATAGTGACAAGATACATTTTATATTTCTTTTATTATATTCCATCAACCCTTGTATCCAGTATTTTGTTTATCGATCCGAACTGCAGAAACAACAGAACATACGCCAGTTTTGTCTCCTTTGCCATCTGCTCTGTCGGTTTGCGCTGCACGACACAAATTTATATTCTGTATTCGCAGGCATACAACGATGCCTAATACAGGGTCAAACGGGACACCTTCGATCACGATGGAGTTCGACCGGGTTCGAATATCTTCGTCGTGATTGGTCCTTCGCAAGAGCCGCTGAAGGGAACGAACCGGGATCGTGAAATTCTATTCTTACTGTGCTTGATCGCCACTAGAAAGTGCTCCGTGTGACCGTGGTTGTTAGAAACACACACTCCAAACCGAAGAAACCGAGACACTGCACGATCGCCCAACCTTGCGTGGCGCAGGGAAAAAATGAACGCACGTTCTCTGTCGATGTCACAGAAAATCAACCCACGCCCGCCGTTCCAGTCCACAGGGAGGGAGGGAGGCGGGGGGGGGGGGGGAACGAAGAGGAACGACGGAGACGCTGGTGATTCGGGTATATAGGAAGGCTCCATCCACACCCATTGACTAAACAAACCCAACCCCGGTCGCCGGGGCCAGGCCGGGGGTTAGGAACGTGAACGGCGTCGGTATAGTGCAGGGCGCGTCCGATACAAAAGAAAAAAAAAATACAACGGGAGCGTACATAAGCCGGGTTGACGTGGGAGAACCCTCCCCGTCGGCATCATTAAGGTCAACGCCGCGGATTGGTGCACCACGAGAAAGGAGAAAGGAGGGTCACGCGCGCGCGCGCGCGTGTGTGCTCGAAGCAAACACGCTGGCCGGGAGAATCGGCGACCGGACTCATCGCGCAGAAGACCGACGCTGTGGGCGAGCCGCGTATACAGGATAGCTAGGATCACACGCTATTGCGTGTGTGTGTGTGTGTGTGTGTGTGTGTGTGCGGTGCAGTTTGTTTAGACAAACTGTGCAATTATGTCTGTGTTAAACGACAGTTCCTGGCAGGGGGGGGGGGGGGGGTCAAAGGCATTTGCGTGCTGAGAAGTGATCGTGTTCTCGAACGTCTGACTGAATTGAACGCTGAACGATGTTGGGAAAGCGTTTCTTCTCCTAGGACAACTATAGTGTTGACGCATTTGTAGAAGTGTTTGTGGGAAAACTAGAACTCCCTGAACGGGGAACTTTGACAAGTAAAGTTATTTAAGCTCTTGTGGTCCGATCTTTCTGTTTTTTAACGTAAGAAATTGGATTCTCTGTAACTAAACGAGGAAAAAAAAGACATTTCTGTAATCTGCAAAGTGTCTAAAGAACCGGCACACATTATTCAAAGATTCTTTTCATTCCGTGCATTATACACAACAGGCCTTAGTGGCCGTGGTCTAGAGATGATGCAACTGGGGTTGCTGCCACTATGACTTCTCGGGTTAGTTTCACCTCTCGTCCTTCTCTGTATCGGATAGCCCTGGTAAAGCATTACGATTCCCCGAAAATTTGCTGGGCCTGAAATTTAAGGCCAGCTAGAAGCCCTGGACTTTGGAAACAAGAATTGTGGCCGCGGCCAATGCGATTGCCTGCTTACAGAACATCGTGGGATTACCATTTGACTGGTAGAATACAAGCGCAAAGGCTTTCCTTCTGCTCCTTTTTTTTTCCTTACGGGATGAAGGGCGGTTGGAGGGGGAGGGTTGTTCCTTGCTAACATAGCGTACGTAGGGGTAGGCTATCCCTCAAAAATTAGCTCAGCATGTGCTGATTACCTACGAACTTCTAGTAGACCGATTTGCCTTGTGAATTTTCGCTGTCATTCATATAAACCTAAAACCTCTAGAAATTTTTGTAGACTAAAATTGTCAATATAGGTTCCCTTACCATGGCATATTGCAGTCGAAAAACTTCTGAACGGAGTGTTAATGAAGTTCTGCATACAACAGTCAACCATTGACTGCACGCATGAAGACCTGTTTCCATAGATATCTCAACGAGATGACCATAAGACAGCACAGGACGCACCGGCGACCTGCGCTATCTCTAGGACAAAGGCAGTCCTAGCTTTTCGGCAAGGCGTTCCTGTCAATGAAATAATTTTGATTCTCTGTATTGTGTTATGCATGTGTTATTTCTCGCATGACATGTGCGCATTATTGCATTTATCACCGAATTCACCTGAAGTATTATGCAAGGCAAACGTCTCCGGTTTTTTATTAAAGAACCCTCTTCCTCTGTCAAGACATTTTGCTGACAAAATATCGTGGTGCAAGACGCGTTTAAAAGAAGTTTGCGGAAGACCTTCTCGTGCCCATCCCACGACAAGTTTGTAGGTTATAAAAAGCCGCCTCTTAACGGCCGTGATACCCGGCCATCATTACAAAACGAAATTTTAAAGTGACTCTCGTTATAACGAAGTTAAAGGGGGGGGGCAAGAATTACTTCGTTATTTGCCTCACTTCGTTATATCCATTATTGGATTTACTGCACTATGAATCTATATGGGGATTTCAAGGAAAATTTCACTTACTGCGTTATATCCATTGTTTCGGTTTATCCTATTTCGTTATAACAAGGTTACAGCGAGTCCATTATGATGTAATGAGGCACTGACGTGCACCGATACAAAAACTCTATCGTAGAGACGAGTAATACAGTCAATTACTCAGGGCGCTCTGACGCATGCCAGTATTTTCTTACTGCGACAGCGATTATATGGGCACACGGTGCGCATTTTTGGCGTCGCCGTGACGTTCCGTAAAAAGCCCAAGGTCGATGAGACCACCGCGTGCTGTATGTGCGAGTGAAAGCACGCAAGGGAACTGACGATCGTGGCTCGGTCTCGCTCGCGAAACGGAGGATAGTGGGGAGACAGCGCGGGAGGAAGGGGGGGGGGGCTTTTACCCTGCTAGCAACTGTGTACTTTGTGCGGCGGCGCGCGCCGCATCTTGAAAGCCATTTGCAGACGCCTAATGCCTTTGTGCCTGCTGTTTTCTCTGCGCTGTCTGCGTAGAAACGACATACGAGGCACGAAGGTCACTTCGCTCGCTCCTGCTGCCGCACTTGCTCGCACCAACGTTTTGACAGCGAGCGCCTGCGGTCATCTAGCGTGATGTGTTCATGTTTGCCTCTGCGCGCCGACACCGCGCTTCTTAATTCAGCCAGTAAGCGAACGTTTCCAAGTTCACACGGCGGATAAAACTATATATCCTTACTTCGTATAACTGTCTACTAATGAGCTATCGCAATCAATGCTTCGCCCCTTGGGCGAAACTGCGACATCTTTTTTTCTCTAAGGTTGAGAGTGCTTGAACCTTCATTTAACGCAAAAAAAGGAAGAAGAAAGAAACGACAAGCAGAAAATGCCGGGATCAGTACCCCTTCTGTCCCCGCAAGAAAGAAAACAGTGTAGTCACGAAAGCGCTAGCACGGCAAACTTTCTGCCCTCGCTGCTAACCGTCTTTCACCTTCGCCTCTCGGCTGAGTGAAGGGCTGCCGGGATGCTGCGAAGAGCGCGAGAAATCCACTTCCCACCCCGGGATAACAAATCTCTTCCACCGCAAAACGTTCCGCCGTCCCACCCTTCACAAAGCCCGCCTGCTGCAAAGCCTGGACTCCCGCACAGGGACCGGCTTATGTTGTTTCCGGAAAAGCTCCGGCGCTGACATCTCGGTCCCGTGACGCGTGTATACTTAAGTCGCGAAAAGAGAAACAAAGTTGACACCGCCCGCCTCTGCTTCGTATACCGTCTCGGCTCAGCGCGTCACTCCCCCACGGCGCCACTTTTGAAAGCGAAACTTTCCCTGTCTGTTCTCCCGGGTTTGTCGATGCTGCCAGGCTGTTGGGCCGGTCGCTGTCTTGGTGCATATATATTCAAAAGTTACATAAAGGTACCTGCGAAGTGGCTTACATGACCCTTGTATGCTGACCAAGTATGCGCACCTCTGTCCTGCGTTAAAAAAGAAAAATAACTTCCTGCATACAAATCCAAAATATAATGTTGGCTTAAAGATATCTCCAAACCACACCGTTCTGTTTAATAGAACAGTGACTTATACTCCTTCTTTTATTTACTCTAACTTAGCCATTCATTATGTGCCACTGCGGATGTGCCCGTTCTTGGAGAATCTTCCAGAATGGGCATGTCTCACGTTGGACCAAGGAGGTTAAAATTTTTTTTTCGCTAAAATCTCCTTGATTGTCACTAAAAAGGTACTACAACTTTCCTAAATGTTGCTCGACACCGTGTCGTACTTCTCCGTGCATACCACCAGTCACCACCATGCTTTTCTCAACAAGCATCATACATCGCCTTCGCCATTGTGACATCGCTGCGCGTACGTCTCAGATTCGCCATTGTGACATCGACGCGTGCATGCATCACACTGAACATACGCCTGATCAGAAATTTGCATTTGAAAGAGCTTGTGGATGATGCATTGCGCAGACAAAAAAACTGCGCGACGATGATGTTGCGTACATTCGTGGTAAAACTGCAGCGCCCACAAAGGACGAAGCAAGTAGCTTAGTTCACAAACAAGCGCTGACTCGCAAATCATTTTATTCCCGAGAAAATATTACACACTCGATACCCCTGCGATGAGCGTGTGCGGAACGTTCACAGAAACAGCCACAAATATTGAAAGGTCAAACGCTACTTCAAAAAAAGAAGGTCACTTCTCTCTACGTGAGCGCAACAGATTGGCTCACTCACGCACACTTGGCGCGCTTTCCTATGCGGAAGGCCTCAGTAATTAAGCGTGTTAGTTGTTTGTGCACGCTGCAGTTATACCGTGAATAAATAGTAACTCGCCCTGTTTTCAATTCTTCTGCAAGTTGTATGCAGCTGCAAATCCAAATAAAAAACTATTTACTCAAGCTTCGCTTCACATTGAGTCCAACATGTGCTTGAAACACGCGTGAAATTGTGCTACGATGCGACGGCTCCGGTCCTGTTGGCAGTCCCCAGTGCACAGTAATAGCGAACGCTTTACGAGTGCTTGTTTACACAGCTCTCCAATACCTTCATTCTTGTATATCAAACTGACGTAGTACTATTGCGCTATCAGAGAGAGAGAGAGAGAGAGAGAGAGAGAGAGAGAGACCAAGTAGAGGATAAGCAGGGATGTCAAACAATCGAGCTAAGGGAAGAAAAAAATCTTTGCATTGATCATTGATCGGCGCCTGCAAGGGCTGCCACACAGCTAGCTGCCCCGTGTCATTCTTTCTAAGGCAAGATGGAGCCGTTGCAGCGATTTGGGGAAGAAGAGGGTTCATGCGGCTCCAGACTATCTCGCGGCCTTGAAGGTTACTATCTATCGAGAGCCCGTTGTCTTTCGAATCTACAAGGACGGAGCCGGTGTTCATAAAGGAGCGAGGAACGTGGTAACGACTTCTCCCTTGGTTGTCATAGTCCTTTCCTCTTTTCTTTTTTGGCTATACTTTTTCTTTTCGTTTTTTAACTATTGGAGATCTTTACCCTCGGTGCATGCCACCTCGCATTGTCCCACCTCATTTGTTCCGGTTGGCCCTCGCCTGATTAATGACGCTCGCGTATAACATCGGACGTTGGAAGAGCAGGGATTTGAAAAAACGCAGCATTCGGTAGGGCGGCGGCGGCAGCCATTTTGGTCCCTTGTTCGGCGCGTGCCCGTAGAAAAACTTAAAAGATGCCCCTCGACTTTGCTGTTCCTATAAGTGTGAAGCGGGAGTCTTACTCTTTATATTGAGTGCTTTTCTTTTTAATTTAAACGCGCGACGTATTTTTCCTACGGCTCCCTTGGATTTTAATAATACGGGCTTCGAGATAATATCATTTTTAGCGAATAAGTTTCCCACCAGCGGTAGATACGTTGAAATGTACACGGTAAACAGTGACGCAATCAATACTTACTAATGCTTTATCTACATTTCATGCGGTAACATTACAGGCAACATATTAAAGGCAGCTAGTCCAAAATACGCGCTTTGGTTAATGACGTTATTAGGGGCATGTTACAGGTTTGAAATCGAAACTAAACGCCGTTTGTTCTACTCGCGGGCGCCGCGCTCCCAGCCGGTGACGTATATGGCGCAAGTGCGCCTACGTACATGGCACTGTTGTGACGTCGCTCGCCGCAACACGTGACTTCGAGAATTATTCAAGGCAACATACGTTATTTGTGTAATCTGTTGCTTCGTTAGACGAAAAAAAGTTTAGAGAAATAATAAAACCTACAAACCGAATGTCTACGTGTCTTTGCTTTACTCCGTACCGTAGCAAGAGACATGCATTTCCGTTTTCGTCTGCTTGTTCACATGTCATGTAGTCGCGCGCGCCGAGGGCGACACTGTGTCCTTTTCTACCGTGTCCCAGCGCGCGATCATGCTCTGTGATCCGTTTGTGTCTGCCTCAGTGTTTGTGTAGCACTGACATATACATCGCGAAACGCGAGAATCACAACATCTCACGCGCGAAGCCGTCAGCGGAAGTGCGCCGCGTCGCAAAGAAATGCGAGGAGAAAGAGAAAAGTGAAGGCAGCGCCCGTGACGTATGCGTCACGCAATTATCGAGCTTGTGTGTAGGAGAACGCAGGGAAGGAATATCGCTTGCGGAGGCCATACGGAGCAAGTGGAGAGAGTGCCTATGTTGGCGGTGGCGCTCGCCTCATAAAACCATGGTTTCGTGGCACTGAAATATTTCTGTCTCGGCTATTATTGAACCAATTTGATTTTTTTTTTTGCTACAGAATGATCTCTAGATGGTACGCAACAGCTTCCAGCACATAACCGAAATTTGCTATGGGTCTGGTGAGCAGACTTTTAAGGAAATCAATACCGGTTTCTGAGCAAGTTTCGCAGTTGAAGAAAAATTAGTCCTGGTGTAGGGATCAAATCCGGGACCAGCGCATTTCCAAAGCGGTATCTCTGTCATGTGAGCAAACCCCAGGAGAGGGGGGACGAAAGGGAAATGCAGGAAAGTTAGCCATTGCAAGTACCAGCTGGCTACCCTGTGCTGTGGAAGGGCTAAATGGAATAAAAGACTCTATAAGGAATAAATAATAAATAGATTTAAAAAATCCTCAATAGCGCGATGCAACGAGCTACAACTTTCAAAATCCGGTCGAGTTAAACGGGAGACTAGCACACTGTCGAGCGAGGCTGAAATAATCGACAGCTCGAAGCGTAGGGGGAGCGTCGTTAAGTTTACTTTGTACGCAAAATAATCATCGCATGATGGCCTTTAACGTACCCTTCTAATCCTTAATGGCTTACGTTGGACGCCGCAGTGGAGTTTTGCAGATGAAATTTCGCCTTCGTGCACCCAAAGCTGGAATTCAAATCCGCTACCTCGCGCTGAGCAGCCCAATACCATAGCCACTAAGCTACCGCGGCGGGTCAATGAATGAATGAATGAATGAATGAATGAATGAATGGATGGATGGATGGATGGATGGATGGATGGATGGATGGATGGATGAATGAATGAATGAATTAATTAATTCATGAATGAATGAATTCATTGAAAGCAGTAATTTATTGCGCAATTATTCAAGAGACAAGCACCTTCACTTTACAAACTAGTCACAGTTCGCGCGTAACTGCGAGGCTATCAGACGCAGGCCGCGATGAGCTTCGCGCTGCGTCCGGTAACAGGCGAAGAAAAAGACATTGTGCACAAGGGCGTACACGAAGCCTGCGGAACACAGCAATGAGATCCAGAGCGCTGGTAGGTACAGGACGATGGATCGCAAACCCCGGTGCGCCGAAACCACGGTCCGGGAGATTAATGGAACCAGACAATAGGCGGACAGGCACCGCGCGTTCTGCCGCTAAGCCTGAACAACGGCAGGGGTGGACGGACAGTGTCACTGCCGAGAGAAAAAGGGAAAATAATAAGCTAATGCTCGTGTTGCAGAAGAGAGTTGGGGAGAATGAATTACTTGATAGAACCGACCGAATTCTCGGCGAGCAGACGAGAGATCAGCCGGGGCAAGAAAAAAAAGAAAGGAGAGAAAAGAAAAGCGAGATATAATGGGACGAGAGAAAGGAATGTCGCAAGAATAGACGAGACGCGGGCTCCTTGAGGATTTTCGAAACGTTCGAATAAGGTATATCTCTCGATAATTACATGAAGCCACGTGAGAGCTGCTACACCATCTATTTACAGAGCAGACGACACAATAAGGAGGAGGGTAAATTCTATCACAGTAATAATTGTGCAGAAACCATCGACGATAAATGTTAATATAAACGAATGGAATGAATTAACGACCGACCGACCGACCCGCCGACCGACCGACCGACCGACCGACCGAACGAACGAAGCAACGAACGAACGCTTTTCTTGCCGAGTTCCACCACCTACCATGGACCAGGCACAAGAACGCCCGAAATATCCGAAGAAAGCTATTAGGTTCAAAATTTTTCCACCCATAAGGATGCTGATTTGGCCAACGACTTGCGCTCGCCATTAAGGGACAGATCAAATCCTTGATGGGAACAAGCAATGTTTTCCATTAGGGCAGCTTTTTGTGGCAAGTGAACGTGACGAAAAGAACACCACAGTAAACAGACGACAGAAAGAATGCACGAAATAAAACTTTCCTAGTTATCACTGAGAAACTTTGCTTTCACATGTTTAGGTGCGTACCAAGCGGTCATAATAATTACACAGTTTTCATCTTCTTTCATCCCAGATGTAGTTGGCGCACTATGTCGCACAAACTAACATTTTTTTTTCCCCAGCTTGGAGGGTCAAGATGTTTGCCGTGGGAGAAAACAGCACTAGGTGCAAAACTGTTTTTACTGTGGCGCCATACTACACGCGTCGTCAGTTCATAATCGTTTCATTTGTCGTCATGCCTTTGTCGTCTTACCGCCTTGGGCTGCGCCAGTGCATGCTTAGAAAGGCCGTTGGGCGCTCGAGCATCGGGGATGAGAGTAGTAGTTTAAACTGAAACGCTACAAAACATAACTTACACTATAACGTCGTATAGAGCAAGCGCGACGTTAAGAGCCTTTAAGCGATTCGGCTCTCTCTATCTATCTCTCTCTCTCTCTCTCTCTCTCCCTCCATACCACTTTCCCACATTGCCGGGTAGCAAACCAGACGTGCGTATGGTTAACCTCCCTGCCTTTCCTGCCTTCTATTTCTCCTCTCTCTCATGGTCTTTCTCTCTCTAAAGATCGGGAACGCGTAGCTCGCCTCGCAGCTAACGCTTATCCCACTCCACGGGTAACGCCTAGCCCGCTCCACGGGTAACGCCTAGCCCGCACCACAGCTAACCCTTAAACATTCGCGTTACACACACGATGAGGCAGTAAACAGACAACACCAGCACTGTGTTGTCCACTTCGTGTCATAATCACTGTATTTAAGACTGTACAGCTATTAACCGCTTATTAAGTTATACGTATTAGCCACTTGAGTTGATAATGAAGGACAATTATTAACCTCAAGAAAGTCCGAACAGCATTCCAAATGAAAAAAAAATTATGTAACTTGTTCACGATCATTTCTGGCTACGGAGAGTGTATTGGTAGGATGAAAACAGTCAAATGATCATTGAGTAATAATTAGTTAATGCGGTATTTGTGCTATATGGTAATTCTAGCCTTTAAAATCAGACTTTCCAGGCAACAAATTGAGCATACAACAACACGTATTGCTCTGGGCATTGCGGGGTTAAAGGGAGGAAGACGAAGGCTAAATAAAACAAATAAGGAAACCAAGGAACGGCTTATTTTTTATCGCGGAAAGAGTACAACTGCGGTTTGTTCAACGCATTCGCTCAAGGCCCGAGCGAATCGCACTTAGCCGCACTAAGCGACGTATATAATATACCGCAGTAAAGAGGTTCACCCCGGCAGCGATATAGCCCTTTATGTCGTTCAAGATTGTTTGCTAATGAGAAAGAGGGAATAATATAGTGAGACGAGCCACACACCGTAAACAATTAGGGGCCTGGAGCCGGAAACAGCAAACGAATGAGAGTGAGAAAGGAAAGCGCTATCACCTAAATAAACGCGAGGCTGGAATCAGTCGAGGGCAATGGGCCGAAAGGAAACGCCGGCGCGATCATCCGTTTGCAGCTCACTCAAGCATCACACAGACACGCACACACACAAACCGACGGCGTTGTTGAAAGGACACAGCAACCACGAAGGCGCTAGAGCTGAAAAAAAAAAAATCGAAGCGAGGACGAAAAAACAAACGCCGAGTACATCTTGTTGGACACGGTAGCAGGCGTCAGAGGTCCCGCTCTCGCTTTATTTATTTTTTTCTTCATTACGACGAGGTAGGGAATCGGGGGTTCCACCGAGTGTTTGCTTTTTTTTTTTTTTTTTTTGATCGTGCTTTTGGGTTAAGGAGGCGTTTCGATGAACGGTTTGAGAAAGCGGGAAACCTGCGCCCGCTTGCTCGGGGGCGATGTGGTGTTGTGCTGCTGAAGGCAAGGTGGTCGGCACGATATTCGCGCACACTGGCCTCGTTATGATTGCGTCACAATGCAATACACGTTGGCGTACCGTGCTTTGGGCTCAAGATTGAGAATCCAACGTACGTGCTCATTATTAATCCGAAGCCTTCTGTTACGCGCACCTCACCAAGTGCTTCGGACCATTAAAATCAATCGATCAATCAACAAATCAATCAATCAATCAATCAATCAATCGCCCGGTCTGTCTATCTGTCTCAATCAATCATTAAAACAAATCGAAGAAGAAGTAGGAAAGAGGGTGACGCGTTTATGCCAAGCTGTAACGTCCAGAAACGCCCATTAGGTGGCAATAGAGTCATTGACCATGGAACCTGGTTTTGTATTTCGCAGTTAACAAAAACGGTAACAATAAGTGAAGCAAAAAAGAACTAAATTGAAAATTTAGAAAAAAGAAAGTACAGCGCGCTTTTACGCGCTGTGGTACCAATGCGCGAAGCTGCTACGTAGCAGCTACGTTCGACGGCTCCAAGATGACGTGCGCGGTATTAAAGACGGGGAAAATTACCGAGAGATAATAGGAACTGGTGCGCATCAATCGTAGCGTTTGTAGAAATCACTCGAAGCTTTTCTTCGCTTGCGCAAAATTTGTTCATTGTTTTCGTTGCTTTTAAATCTTTGCGAGCATTAGCCTTACGTATTTAAGAATTTTTTTTCTCACGCCATATGCGTGTGAACTGCGTATGCTAACTCCACCAAGTGTCTGATTGATCAGGCAAACGAGAGAGAGAGAGAGAGATAGAGAGAGAGAGAGAGAGAGAGAGAGAGAGAGAGAGAGAGAGGGAGAGAGAGAGAGAGAGAGAGAGAAAGGACGGTTGAAAGATAGAGAGAGGACGGTAGAGAGAAAGAGATAAAGAGAACGGTGGAGAGAGAGAGAGAGCGTTTGTGTGTGAGCAAACGTCCACACCAGAAAAGAAGCGAACCCGAAGGCTTCGATTTTCTGTTAATCTTGACCACGTAACGCCAACAGACAATGAAGCCAGTGGACAAAACAGTGGACAGACGGTGGACAAAAGCATAACTTGCCGTTGGTGGGCGCAGAACTCACAAACTCTGCATCATGCACGCGTCGCACTAACAATTGTGCTACGGCGACGGCCACCATACCGACAACTATGCTTTGGTGTTTATTAGATCTAGCCCTGGAAGTGTCCAGAAGCGCCATCCAGGGCCATGGCGGGCGGATGTGGAACACATCCTTCTTTTTTTTTCGATAGCGTCGCTTAACCGTTACCTTAAGAGAGCATATTCGCACGTGGTAGTTGAATGAACCCTTGTGGGCTACCTAAACGGTGTGATCATTTTTAAGTTCTGGGAATATTTTTTTTAAACATAGCTTGTTGCAGATAACATAATTGTAGTCTTTGAGCTGGATTATTCAGAGAGGCGGATATTGGTTGCAGGCGAAATGGAAACACATTGACAACTAATTAACAAATTTCCCTACTTAACTTCTTAACTACTTTATGTCACGTAATGCAATTTTCAAATTGTAGTCGCTGAGTTTACAAGGTGCATCCACTTCGAACGAATTTACACAATGACACCAGTTTGGAGACATCCGGAATCAAACTCGCCATAATAATGCACTGTTCCACTTACTTTTTTCAGAAAACGCTCGTTTATGCGTTGAATCACAACAGTATTTTGTCCCACACTTTATGAAATAACACTCGAAACTGGTGTCACCTTGTATATGCACTTCAAGTGGATACGCATTGAATACTCACCGGCTACTGTACGAAAAATTCAATATGTGCCATAACGTAGTTAACTAAGTTAACCGTTTGATTTTCATTAATTAGTGGGATATGTATTTCGATTTCGTGCGTGGTACTGTCCGTCTCTTCGAAAAATACAGGTCAAGGGCAAGAATTTACTTCTGCCACGGGCAATTTTTCAACATTCAGGAAAACAAAAACGATCACCTCATGTATACACAAAGCGCTAGAACGATCAAAGTTGTACTGTATCGTATTTCATCCTCTTTCAAAATGTTGGCTCGTTCTGTTGGCACCGCGTACAAGATCACCAATGCCCCTGCTTCTTTGTGCCTCCGAACTCCAAAACATAGTTTCCAAGAGACGCCGACATTGAAATGTTATCGTCACCACCGTGACGTTGCGGAAATGCACAAACGTGATTGGTCTTAAAACTTTTTGTGAGCAAACAAACAGGGACGAAGAATAGGGGCAACACAAGGACGAGAGAGGAAAGCGCTCGTCCTTGTGTTGCCCCTATTCTTCGTCCCTGTTTCTTTGCGCACAAAATGTTTAAGATGAATCTGTTCCAACTAGGCCGACTCGCAGTTATAAACGTGATTGGCTTACACGGCCTTGTAAATTCTCTTCGAGTTGGACCGCGGTGTATTTGCCACTACAGTCTTAGGTTGTCACGGACCTTGCAGGTCATAAAGACATTCATTCAAGCTTACGAGACCACTCCTGCGGACGAACGGTTTCCATACGTATGATGTAGCCTGCTACTGTTGCTCCAATTGTACTAACCCCCCTTTGTTTCCTGTTTAGGAGGTCCCCCCGACAGTTTTTACTTCGGGACCTCCCACTGTGCAATTACATTTCACCTGTTTGTACGCATGTTATGAAAATAAATTCAGCTGCTAGTACTTCACATTCTACCCTTCGTGCACGTGGCCCAATTATAAATTTTTCTTTTCCAACGTTTTATTTTTCTTCTTTTTGTAGGGCGCAATGTGTTCATTGGGATGACATTCTACGCAATTTGACAACTCTGAACAACGAACGGAATAATTTCCGCCCGTTCCCGCGCGTGCCTATGACCTGGCGGCTCCCCTCGCCCGACTAAATTGTTAACGTTATTGTTCTCCTATTCGTTTCTTGCTCTATCTCGTTTTGGCAGCTTAACTATGTTTTCTTTTATGTCGAAACCAACAATTTATTTTTTCAACCGCACACCCAGCTGTTCAATCACACTTATTTTCATCCACTCGTATTGTTCGTCTAGCTTTGGAAGCCTGTCCAAATAAGCCATTTCCTATAGGCCGCGCGATTCCCAGCCTATTCTTCTTACGCCGGTGGGTCATCAACATAATCGCAATCACCTTCACGATCAACCCCGCACCATTGCCATGACAACAGGACACCGGGTATAGCAAAATGAGACCCCCTACCACGAACACAGCGCTTCCGAAAAATAAAATAATATAGGGGGGAGGGATAGGGGGGGGGGGCAAACGAGAGATTCATAGGAATATAACGCAGCAAAAGTTTTTTGTAACGACAGACAGAAGTGTCGTATCCTAGATAGCCTCAGCAGCACGAACGATAGGTAACGCATTCGCAGCAAGCCTCTATAAGGCTGCAGGCAGCAGTAAAAAAAAAAAAAAAAAGACACTTGTGTAAATATCAGCATGACACCCCTTTCTGCGCGCACGCGATCTGCATTGCAAAAAGCGGAAGGGCTCGAGAAAGTGCGAAGTGCAAAGGCACCCCCGTCAAAGTGACGGGGGATCTGGCGCATTCTTGACTTCTACGTTGGCGTCTGCGTTAAAGTGGGAACAATGTATCCGAAAGCGTATCTGTGCGGGTGAAATTTGCATGCGGCTTTACCGTCTTTGAAAAGGCGAGGATCACAGACCAAAGTGCGCTGCTACTTCAGCAATCGGCGTTTACCTGGGGACCGCCCGAAATGTCACTGCGCGTCTCGTGAGCGGTTACCAATCAATCGCTCGCTTGCTTATTTATTTATTCATTCATTTATTTATTTATTTATTTATTTATTTTGAACAGAAAGGAGCGACCACGTAAGATCGGCTGCACTGAACGGCTTCACGGGGTGACTGCGCCTCCAGCAACGGGTAGGGAAATACAGATCGACACGTATTGCTTTGAGCAGGTGTATTTAAACAGTTAATATGAATGGGCACGATATCCTTGCACGAAAAAAAAAGAAAGAGGCAACAAATACTCTAAAGGAAAAAAAAATCACTAAACAATTCAAAGACAAGAAGAAGGCACGTTTTTTCTAAAATTTGTCGGTACCTTATGCAAAAGAAACAACAGGAAAGCCAATAAAAATTTCCATACGCTATCATTGACGAATGTACACAACGTAAAAATTGATTTGAATGCAATAAGGAAGCCAAGTCGAATCCATATGGTTTTGAAGAAATAGGTCACCCAAAGCGCTCGCTTATCTCTCTCTCTCTCTCTCTCTCTCTCTCTCTCTCTCTCCAGGATTCATTCAGGAACACAGGAAGGGTAAATCGAACCCCCACCTTTGTGTATCATGTATAGCAGCAGTCGGTATTCGGTTGTTCAGCATTTGTAAATTTATCCGCAATTTCACCTAATCATAATTTCCTTAACGTGTTCGCGCATTGCTGTTCTTGGTGACGCAAAGTTCTTAAAGGCGGCAAAATATAAAGCCTTAACGTGATCGCGCTTTCTTTTTATTTGCAAAATTCTTGGTGAACGAGTGTGCTTGCTGCTCTTGGCTAGTTGGTACATGACTGCAACGGGAACAAACGGCGCTTGGGCGGCAGGAAGCGAGGACGACAGACAGGGAGTCGAACTAACAACCATTGGTTAATGGCGGGGAATGCAATATGTGCAGAACACACGTTCAGCGCAGAAGACCGCCAAAAAACACGTGATTGTGTTTTTATCAGAAACATTTTTTAAAAACGTGACAGCCTGCTATGACGACGCACGCGATGTGATGCTTTCATTCCTATCACGGCGCAGATACCGTGTTTTTGTTGGTCTTGTGCGCTGAACCTTTTTTTTTTTTGTTTTGTTTTCGGATTGCATTCCTCGCAATAAACCAGGGGTCGTTAGTTCAGCGCCTTGTCTGTCGTGCTCACGTGTTTCCGTCTAAGCGCTGTTTGTTCCCGTCCCAGTCATCGTGAAGATCCGAGAAAGTGTGCCGCAATTTCTCCCTGCCTTGTTTAAAATACGAACATTTTTTTCTTGCGTGCATCGTAATCACGACGTGGAGATGTTTGACAGTTCGACTGTTTCAAAGTTCATTTCGAGCACTTTCTTCACACGGACACGGCAACGACAGGCGGCAGGCGGCACTCCATCCGCGGTCAGCGCATCTTCCCACAGCATTGCTACGGAGTAACTGCAGGTTAACTACAGGTTAACTACAGGTTAAATACAGGTTAAATACAGGTTAAATACAGGTTAGCTTTCGGGCGCGACTGAAACCCGTCACATAATTTGAGGACGTATTTCTCGAAATTAAGGCCAAGCTTAAGAGTTGAACTAAATGAATGTGGCTTCCTTACTACTCGGATTCGATTCGGCGTTTGGGTTGTGACCTCGAAAGTGAACCAGAAATTCGGTTTTGTGAAAATTTAGTCATTAGTTCATTGTGTAAGGCAAACGTGACATTGTGAATGCCTACTAAATTTACCAGCAGTAACTGTCACGTTGTCAACGAACAGTTCTTACGGAAATGGTTGGGGTGCTACGCACATTTGTCTAATCTTCTTACTTGTGGCTTCAAGCATCCTTGTGGCATTTATGACGTAGGTGGTTTCTAAATTGCGCTCCCCGCAACGGTTTCCTGCGAGTAAATAATGCAAATTTCGAAGGTCATACTATTGTGCACTGAAAGCGCCGGAGCCGGATGCCCGTCATGGCCGCCAAGTTTCGGACACCACAAACTACGCTTTGTCTTTCTAAATTTTTAAGCACATTTCCGAGCAATCACATTTCGTCCGGACGCATGAAAGCAAGATGTTTACGCACACTCGAATAATCATTGCGAATAGGTGGAGCCCAAACCCACGATGATGATTATGATGGTCATTTATTGGCATACCCTCTGAAACGGGGCGGTAGCAATTAAGTCACCTAGCCTGTGCTACATGCAGCACATGCTTCTCATTCTAGCATTCTTGCATGTAACTCCGCAATTTGTTTTTATTCTTCATAACTTCTCTATCTGCACTGTACTGCTACCTATGCTGTAACAGATCCGGTCGTATCAATCGCTTCCCTGCGTTTTTTTTTCTTTTTTTTTTACGCCTGTACTCTAAACGTCTCTTGCTTATCTCGAATGCTGACCGGTTGATGCCTTCGGTCCACTTTAAATCCAAACGCTTCTGGAAGGTGTACGCTACATACGGTTCCCACTGGGTGAATCCATTCGCAATCCATTAGGTTGTGCTGAGTGGTCTCCGGATTTTTGCTGCAGCCTACACGCGTCTCATTCAATGGCGAATATTTGCTCCGGTACGTTTTTGGCCTTACGCGACCAGCTCGCACCTCGGATAGCAAGGCGCTGCCCTTTGTGTCATCGTACAGATTGTTTCCCTCGTAATTTCTTTCTTCACATTCTTGTCAATATCCATGGTCTTTTTTTGCTTCCATTCTTTACACCCAATTCGCTCCCTCTTTTCGTGTCACTTTTTTCCTGACGACTTCTTCTGGTTGTCCGTTCTCTTCTTCCTTTAATATTTCCCTCCCATTTTCCCTTCCCCCAGTGTAGCGAAGCCAACCAGCCTAAGTAGTGGTTCAGCTCCATGCCTTCCATTTATCCTTTGCTCTCACTCTCTCTCTCGTTGTCCATCTATTCATTTCATTTTATTTTATTTGGGCCCATTTACGAGCAAATGGAGGGGGCCAAGGTAAAAGCTGCTTATCCACACTTTCAGTTACCTTGTACTCGGTAGCCAACTTTCTTGGCCTCTTCCTCCATTCTTTGTCCACGCTTTGCAGGTGCATAT